>NW_013666619.1:285572-296985 GCF_000517525.1 Limulus polyphemus | reverse complement strand
AAATAGCTTTACTACGTTATTTAGTTGCTTTTTTTGGGGGGGGAGAGTTTATCCAGAGACAAAATAGTCGCATATTGTGCTCCCTGTTAGCTCAGGGGTAAATCTAAGGACTTATAACGCTCAAATTCAGGCTTCGATACTCGTGGTGGGCAGAGCACAGATGTCCCGTTGTGTAGCTTTGTACTTAACGACAAAACAGAGGAACCCTTTACCATTCCAGCCATATGTAGCACTTTCTCTGGTTTCACTCTATGCTTACAAGATAATTATGAAGAAAACTCTGTTTTATAAATGGTTATATCTTTAAAACTGCTTGTTCTCGGTAACACACATTTCATCTCAGATTGAGAATCATAAGTTTTATTCAGAAAACTTTGGACATGGGGCAGGATGTTTAAGAAATTGACACAGAAGGTTTTAATTATGTTGTCGTTTTCAATCACCATATCAAACTTATTTCTAAAGGAAGATAATGCAACATTAATCTGTTCTGGGCATTGCTAATTGATCCCTGCAGTCACCTTTGTTTGTTTGTTTTTGCAGTGATACATTAAAAAAAAGGCAAGTAGTCAACACTACCCAGCGCCAACTCTTTGGGCTACTCCTTTACCATCGAATAGCGGGGTTCACCGTCACATTACAAAGTCCCCATGGCTGAAAGGATGAATATATTCAGTGAAGGGGATTCTAATCCGCAACCAACATATTGCGAATCGAATGCCCTAACCACCAGACTAATGCCCTAACCACCAGGCCAATGTCCTAACCACCAGACCAATGCCCTAACCACCAGGCCAATGTCCTAACCACCAGACTAATGCCCTAACCACCAGGCCAATGTCCTAACCACCAGACCAATGCCCTAACCACCAGGCCAATGTCCTAACCACCAGACCAATGCCCTAACCACCAGGCCAATGTCCTAACCACCAGACCAATGCCCTAACCACCAGACCAATGCCCTAACCACCAGGCCAATGTCCTAACCACCAGACCAATGCCCTAACCACCAGGCCAATGTCCTAACCACCAGACTAATGCCCTAACCACAAGGCCATACCAGGCCTCGCAGTATCCTGCACACTGACATGAATTTCTTCAGATTTCCAAATTTATTGTAGAAGAAATACAGAACCAATGCTAGTTTGTCAGAAAATTGATTTAAACATGTAGGACAACGTGGTTTTAAAACACCCTGTGTCCCGTCCCAAATTTCCTAATAAAACGTAACATTCTCGATGTGTCTCTGGAGAAGAATTTTTAACATATAATCCGTTTAAATATGATGTAAGTTTTAACAACTTAAAAATACATCAGCTCACAATATATAACGATATTCATATCAAAAGTTAAAAATAATATAAAAACAGTATATCTGCGGACTTTCAACGCTAGAAACTAGGTTTCGATACCCGTGGTGGGCAGAGCACAGATAGCCCATTGTGTAGCTTTGTGCTTAACTACAAATTCAAAACTATTTTCCTGAAAAAAAAATCCTATAAGTATAAATTTTGACAAAAGCTACTTCAACTCATTCCTAAAAATTTAAGGCTTATGAAATACAATTCTATGGCAATTGTAATTCTCGTTTTATTTTGGCTACTATACAGCTCACACCTGTAACTTTTACCTGGTGAGAGGCACCTGATCATCAGAAAAACATTCCAAACATAATTTCACAATGTAAGGTCATATTGGTGTTTTGTTCAACAAACACTGTATCTAGCATTATTTCCAATTCACAATGTAAGGTCATATTGGTGTTTTGTTCAACAACCACTGTATCTAGCATTATTTCCAATTCACAATGCAAGGTCATATTGGTGTTTTGTTCAACAAACACTGTATCTAGCATTATTTCCAATTCACAATGTAAGGTCATATTGGTGTTTTGTTCAACAAACTCTGTATCTAGCATTATTTCCAATTCACAATGCAAGGTCATATTGGTGTTTTGTTCAACAAACACTGTATCTATCATTATTTCCAATTCACAATGTAAGGTCATATTGGTGTTTAACATTATTTCCACGTACAATTACCTGGAACAAGCAGACACAAAAAATGACGAGAAAAATAATTTCTTGTTCATTGTTATTTTAATATACGAATTACTCTTCTTTATGCAACAATGTAATCTTTAGAATCCTATTTCTCCAAAAATTATCTTTCACAAAGAAACACTGGCGTTTATCTTGGACTTTTCTTTTCTAACGCCCAAAACGCTACATGAAATTGTCTTTTTCTTACTTCTAGTCCTTTTGGATGTGTGTTTGTAATGAATTAGTTTAGATGGTTTTAGACACAATAGGTGAGCATGTTTTGTAATTAAATGATCTATGTGCTTCTACTAAACATTATGGACGAGTGTGTTGTAATTAGATGATCTATGTAATACTAGACATTATGGACGAATGTGTTGTAATTAGATGATCTGTGTGCTTCTACTAGACATTATGAACGAGTGTGTTGTAATTAGATTATATATGTACTTCTACTAGACGTTATGGACGAGTGTGTTGTGTAAACATGCAATTTTGTTGTAATTCAAGATATCATTAACTAAAACCAGTCCTAAGTAAACTCAAATCTACAAGTTTATCCACTTCAATTACATTTATGAGTTACTCCTAAAATCATGAATCTCTTTAAGTAATACAATTTTTGTTAGAAAAATGAACTAAAAAATGTCCATGGAAAATGCATTGAGACTTAGTTCACATAATGCCTCATAGATGGCAGCCACTCGTAATTTTCAGTTGTTTTGCCTTACAATGATGGGGTCTGAATGTTTTTCACTTACAAAGAGCTTTGCACTTCTACCTAATATCATTTCAGGGATAAATAACTTATTTGTTTATATTTTCATATAATTTTGTATGCATTCATTATGACACGTTTAGATCAATATGAGGAGATACTGTCTAATAGGTTATTTTTTAACAGTGTGTTGAAAGAAAAAAAATTCTTGTAATTATTATCTGGTGCGTAAGACGAGCCACAGCTTTGTCATTATATACATACCTGTAAAAGAGCTATATGTTAACTTGTCTGTGCTATTATGTAGGGATGATGCAAATGTCACTCCTACATTTACTTCATTTTTTTCAAAAGTTTTTTTCTTTACTTGTTAGTTGTATTCTTGTGCGATTGCAATACCAAGCGGGGAGCGTGCGTATTCACGATTCGATTTTATTACTCATCAGGATCTCTACCAATATACCCTCAAGTCTAATTATATGCCCAAAGTAGCGCATAGTCTGTTTTATATATGTACAAAATAATACTTATAAAAGCGGATACTTCGTTTGAAACCATTGCTTTGTTTTATGAGTTATCATGTATTAAAAAGGAAGCGGTGAAAAGAAGAACAAGAAATTCAAACATTTTGCTATGATATTTACAGACATTTACAGAACTTGTGACTCAGTCATTACATAGATATTGTTATAAAAGAAAATACTCTATAGTATTGTAAAGTTCTGATGTCCCATTGAGAAGATATTTAAAATACCATTTCGATGAATAATCTGGGCCATCCGTACATAGACAATGTAAATATTGTACATCTGGTTCATTTCTACTATATGTACTACCGTACTTATGATATATACACACACAAACATAAAAAGATGAGCACTGATAAAGGTTACTAAACAATGGCATTTTAGAATTGCCCCCCAGTGACACAGCAACATGTTTGCAGACTTACAATGCCAGAAACCGGGTTTCGATACCCGTGGTGGGCAGAGCACAGATAGCCCATTGTGTGGCTTTGTGCTTAATAGCAAACATTTTAGAATTACTTAATTATGATTCTAAAAAACTATTTATGTTTTATTTAAACTTTTTTCTGTGTTTATTTGTTTATTAATGTAAGCTTGTTAAATATATACACTATCCTACCAAAAGTCATGGGACACACTTCTAATTGCAGGAAAATGGGTGTGATAACGAAATATGCAATTGGTGTGGCCCATAAGGGTGACCAGCAGTTCGCTCTGAAGTCATTTCGAACTTGTACGCCGAACGATGAGTACAAGGAAAGAGCTAACAGAATTTCAGAGGGGAAGGATAGTTGAATATCATTTGAGAAAAATGTCTGTACGTGCTATTGCGCAGCAATTAAACATTCCCAGGTCGACAATTGGCAACATGCTGAAGATATGGAAGTCCACAGGTAACAATGAGCCCAAAAAACGACCAGGTAAGTGTAAAATACTGACTAACAGGAGCCGACGCGCCTTGAAAAGGCTGGTTACCTCATCTCGCCGTCAGACCCTAGAGAATCTGTGTTTGGAGATTTGAGCAGCCACAGACAATCATATAAGTGTTTTCTGCATAACATGAATTATCACGGAAGAGCTGCAGCCTACAAGCCGTTGATAACAAAAACAAATGCACACCATCAATTGGCACACCGAAACTGGACAGTGGATCAATGGAAATCGGTCCTGTAGAGCGACGAGTCACTCTACACGCTCATTCAGTCTGATGGACGTGTTTGGGTATGGAGGATGCCTGGTAGAACGCTTATTACCTGAGTATGTTGTCCCAAGAGTGAGGTTGGAGGTGGCCGTATCATGGTGCTTCTCGTAGTATGGACTAGGTCCACTGGTCGCAGTGCATGGATCCATGAATGCTGAGTCCTACATTGATCCATAGCAGAACATGTACAGGAAACACAACACACAATATTATGGGGAAAAACTGTAATATTAGCTCAACCTAGAAGTATAATAGGTAATAATATTCGTGAATCGTTAGAAATAATAAAACACAAAAAATATAATGTAGTATTAAATAGAGATGGAGGTTTGGCAAATATTTCTACAAGAATGTGGATTGATCTCCTTTGAATGGTTTAGCATAAATGTATGAAAAATAACATACAGGTCAATGACCTACTAACAAGCTATAAAAACTTTGGCAATTGTCTTGTAATTCACTCCTGAGGATGACGTTGTAACGTTGAAACATGTAGAGTCGTCAACTTTTTGAAGGCCATTGATAGGCCTAAATAAAATGTTTTTAATCGTGTACCAGTTTAACATTGAATATTATTCATGATTTTAACTTTATACACAAGTGCCAAAATACTATAATCAATGAAACTTATTATACATTTGATATTCTGGCTTATGTGACTTATTCATACTTCTATTAACTTGTAACATTCGACTGTAAACGTTTTGAATAAATGTGTCTGTTACACATTACTTTTCTTGTCTATACATTTTCTTTATATTTATAAGTTCCATTTTATAAACAGGATTGGCAATAAATAAGTTTGTTATAAGCATATTATAGGTGGTGAGTAAAATCATACACCCTACAGCAGTACTTCCCAAACTGTGTGCCGCGGAAGGATCTCAGGTGTGCTGCGGAATTTTTGCAATTATTAAGTAGTTTTTATTTGGTAAGGTAGTTTATAACCAATTTAATACATTTCTTAAAATGTCAAATTTGATTTATTTTCTCCTTAGTCATGGGATACCACTAGGCCTGCCATGCGGACTTATTTACATGTGAAGCAGAAAGTTTGGGACCTTAAAAGTGTGTCCCTAGCTGAAAAAGTTTGGGAAGCACTGCCCTACAACTTTGCCAGGTGGTGCATCGAATTATATTAATTTAAATAACTTTTTCCAGACTTTGATGTCAACTTATACACATTTTATGATGTCTTTTGTTTGAATTTAACAAATAATTTAGTTTGTTTATGCTACACACTTTATCCTCTCAATTGTATATTTACTAAAACTACTCCTGTTTCAACAGGATAGATCGTTATAACTATCACTTATTGTGCTGGTGGTGCCCTCTCGTGGTAACAAAAACAAGGAATGGTCGTATCATAATTTATTTTTTCACTTTTTTTTGCTCCTGAGGTAAACGTTAATTATGGAAACATTTAAAAATATATTTTGGGATTATTAACTTTTTAAACCACTTTTATAAAATTACATTTATGCTACCTTACTGCTAAGATCCAGGGTCGATATTTTTAATCATTTTAACATGCTCTAATTTACCTTTTGATTAACATTATAAAATTATTTAATTGCGATTCTGAAAAACTATCTATGTTTTTTCTTTAAACGTTTTTTCTTTGTTTATTTGTTTATTAATGATTATTATTGTTTATTAATTAGTATAAGCCACAAAATAATAATAACATAATAAACTCTCAAAACGGATTGTTAGCTAAAAATCTGTGTCAGCAATTTTTTTTTTTTATGTAAACGTTCGTTAAAATAGTTTCAGAACTTTTTCACAGGTTTAAAAGCAACGGAACTTGTTATATATTCGCTATTCTGGCTTATTTAGCTTAAACGCATACTTCTATTAACTTGTAGCATTCGATTGTAAGCTGTTTGAATATATCAATAATAATACTACGTTCAAATTAGTTTTTAGACAGAAAGAATCGTAAGTTAAAAGTTTATATAAAAGCTATATTATCGTTAAAAAGTTTAAATTTTCCATTTCAAATGCGTTAAAAAGGTTATTTTTAAGTTTTATCATATAATTAAATAATTAAACAACCTTTTATGTGTAAAAACAGTAAACTATATTCAGAAGAATTACTTTGCAGTACGAGTTGGAGCATTTTCCTGTTCCATGAACACTCATTTTTGTTACTAGATGGCAGCAAAAACAAATAATAATTTAATAATGATTTATAAAAATACAAAAATGTTTCAAACTATTCTAAAACCTACTCCTGTTAACAATTTATATATACTATGTATACAGTTGCAGGTTGTCATTATAAATGGCGAGTTTTTTAATTAAATACATAGTCAAGTAGTATTCTTTGAAATCTTTGTATTAGTGATGAGATAAAATGCGTCAAACAGAAAAGCTAAAATATATGTTCATGATGAAAATGAACTACGATACACAATGTGGAAAATATGTTCCCAATAAATATACCATACTTAGTACTAATAATATAAGTTCCAATTAAATAAAATACACACTATTTGAAAATAAGATAGTTGGTATGAATGATATGTTTCTAATGAAAATAAAATACAGTGCCCAGTGTGGCAAATATGCTCCCAATAAAATAAAATAAAATACGGTATAAATACTGTAAGTTCCCATTAAATGAAATATTCAGTATTTAAAAATGTTCCCCTGGTGGAACAGCAATAAATCTTCGGACTAACAGTGCTAAAATCCAGGGTGCAATTCCATGTGGTTGCCAAAGTGTAGATAACTTATTGTATAACTTTAAGCTAAAAACAAAACAAAAACATCAGCATTATTTGAAAATAAGATATTTAGTATGAATAATATGTTATGTTCAAAATGAAACACAGTAAATAGAATGCAAATATGTTCCTAATAGAAATGAGATACTATATATATGTTCAGGTGAATTGAATATATGTTTGAACTATCGCATATGTTCACTAAGTAATAGGAAGTTCGTTCAAAATGCTAATTACGAAGTGTAATTAAAACTCTTACTTAACTGAATCTTTGTGACATATAACAACATGTCTTGGCACGAGTAATATATAAAATGAATAATCCTTATTAATGCACTAAACCCAAACACAGTCTGTCTACTTGCACAACACTTATTATGGATGATCACTCTAAGTGCTTATCAAATTTCTTTGGTCAGCACCAATTTATAAAAATGACTGACCAGTTGAAGGTTAAATTTCAGATCATTCAAATGCTAGATTTCTTAGTTTCCAAGATACCTCACATTTACCCATGTGATTGGTCATTCTCGTTGCATCATAGATAGATCATAACATCTAGATATCACCTAAACAACCGTTGAAGGACACTGCTGTTTGACGTTCTTACACAATGTATAAGGTGTTACCTACTTTAAGAACAACCAAAGGAACAAAGGTATCTTGAAACAAGACCAACTTAATGATTTTCTTGACCATGTATTATGTGAAACCTTCACATATTCAGAATGAAATCAAAATAAACATTACAAGACTCTAGAAATGTATGGTATATTCATATGCCACACTTTTCTGTCTTCCCTACCTCAGGCTTATGCAAAAATGACAATTAAATTTAATTTCACTACAAATAAGTTTTAAATTTATGCTGGTTGAAAATTGCATTAACCGTTTAGCAAAACCAAAAACATACTACAAATATGCTCTAAAACATTGAATGCAATAAATAAATGTAAACCCTTTAATCAAAGAAAATACACTGCAAAAATTAGATTAAACCCTTTAATATTGGTTAATACATGCAAATAAATCCTTTACAATGAAATAAATACCCTACATAATGAAAAGTACAATACATAATTGCCTTTAAAAAACGAAATATCACAAAATACAAGCAGAAACTCCTTTAGTGGGACAGTCTAACGTTCTATGCAGAAAAACAAGCATGAAAACTCTAAAACTGATTTAATGAACAAATGGAAACGTACCTTTCGTCAAAATTCAATTTAAATTATAAAATTAAAACCAAAACCTAAGAAAATGAACATTTTAATACAAAACTAACATATACAATACAAAAATACCCTCAAACAAGGGGGAAAAATATGCCGTATAACAACAATTGTTAAACAATACCGAACTATTATTAAAAAACGCTAAGATGCATACTCAAACTACATCCTGAAATAATGATAGGTATCATAAACATTTACAAAATATACACTTACTTCATCAGCCAGCATGAAGTCTCTTCACTCTTATTTAAATTCTGATGGAAGGTCTTCTAAAGAGCCATAGATTGTCATAGAAGACGTTGATTTTTTTCAAATTCAGAGAAGACGGGAAACAGGAAGACGAAATAAGAGTAGTTGACATCATCATGTCTTATCATTCGAGCTTTGTACCTCACTGAGTATGTTCCTTCTTGCGCTGCTAACCTGAAGTAATCTTTGAGTTCCTTCCAGTTTTTCAAAATCTCTTGATGACACGTACTCAGACAAGCCACTGGGTGCCAGACAACTTCAAAAACGACAAGTGAAGAGTCTTTTTATCACTTTCTTCTTCCTCTTCCTGGACATTCAGATCTTCAAACAGTTTCTTGTAGGCATGTCATCGAAGTATATTGTTTGAGAACCATCCTGAAATTTCAGTCAGCAGATATCCAAGACTTATAGGAAAGGTTCTGAAGGACTTTTGCATGCAAAGGACCAGGAAGTGGCAGATACACTTGTTCAAGATGCAATATGGGGACTCTTCCTTGATTCTCCACCAGACGCTGTGTTCCCCAACCATTACAGCATCTCCATCACAGCCAATGCTAATGCAGTCAGAAAGAAATATTTCATACTCAGAAAGACCATCCTTGAAGATTTAAAAACAGGGCATCACCAATAACTTGAATCACCAGATAAAGCCCCAGAAAGGCAGACTTAATTTTGCCAGATTTCTCTCTGAAGTATTGGGCGCAGATTGCTAGCAACTTTTCAACTATGACATCACAGATAACTTTTTTCCTTTGACGTCATCAATCAATTCATCTCTGAGAGAAGGGGACAATACCGAGTTGATCAGAGCTATTCATTTGGTATGATATAGACGGAGGTTCTCTAGGGTGCTTCCTTTGCCTTTCTTCTTGATTACTTCTCTTAAATGGTCAGTCGCTAGGGTAGGAGCAGTGGTAACATGTTGCAAGAGCCAACTCCAGCTCTGGCCCTTTCAACTCATCCATCAGCTTCGGTTTCTTTGGGAAATTCAGTGTTATGAGAGATTGATGCAGAGTTGACAGCTTACTCGTGCTAAGTTCCCTGTGCATGTTTTATCAGTGTTCCCCAATGTGGTTGCAGAAATTTCCGACAAAACTTGCAGAAGATAACCTTGGTACCCTCTGATGGCACACTTTTGAGCCATAGGAATTCTCTCTTCCAGGCTTCGAAATATTTCCTGTTCTCATTTTATGATTTTTTCACTCTTTTTCGTGATGATTCCTTTACATTTTGCTTTCCCCTTCATTATCAGTACGTTCGGAATCCCCTTCTTCCTCCAAAGTTCTCAAATTCTTTTCAAACATGCTTTAATTGTTCATGGTGATAAATCGTCTAGCCTGCAAGAAAAATAAGGAAGATGTTAATTATTTTGAAAATAAAATAATCAGGCTATTTCACCAGATTTCAAAAACTTGGTGGCGAATTTCACCGTCTGGAAATGCTAGTACCCATATCGAAATTTTGCTTTATTTATACAAATTGTTTCTTTATAAACTAACTCATCTAAAGTACTATTCCTTATTTTAACAATCTCTTGTTGGTTGATATTTAAATCCTGGAGACACTGCGCCAATTTGTAATGGGCAATTACAGTCTTGGCCAAAATGTTTGCATATTTTCTAACAAGTAACATCATTCTTATTAAGATGGAATGCAAATACACTTAGCACTGTAAACTGAGAAATGCATATTATATTAAACATCTAGATATGTAATGTGTATAACGAGATAGGTTCTATGAACAACAAACAATTTTATCAGACACCTGTAGAAAGATATGTAATTCAGCATTTCACCTATCATAACGAAACTTTACCAAAACATGTATAATGATAAATATAACATCAAATTATTACAAATGGCGTCTGTAACCTTATATCCGTTCACATTGAACATTCAGTACTTGGTTGGTCCTCCTTGTACTCTAATAACCTCCTCAAAGTGACATGGCAAGCTGTCGATGAGGTTGTTGATGTAAACTACAGTGATCTCATCCCAACTTGTCACTAAAAGACACCGCAACTCAGCTATAATAGCTGGTTTAGTGTCGTAGTTAGCAATTTTCCAGCTCAATTCTACTGAACAGTTCTCAATGGGATTATAACCTAGAGACTTTGCTGTCCATGGCAATTTTGTAACATCCTCCTGGTTGAGATTATCCTGTACAATATGCACACATATATTAACGGAGAATATAAACACTGTGAAAAAAAGGGAAGCTCGAGATAATGAAGATCACTAACCTAAACTACAAATGAGTATAGTTCAAGATGTGGCATCCAGGGTGATGAGGAACAAGTAATGTGGTTCAACACTCAATTGAAAGAAAATCTGGCATAAGATACGACTTTTGAACACAATTATTCAGTGCAGGAAAACCCCATTGCAAAATATCACTCCACACAGCTTGAAAACGAAAATGTCCTGGGCACAGAGAGAGTCTCATTATTCCTACAAGAGATCTTGTTATGTCAGAAATGAAAAATACCAGAAGTCAGAAAAAATTACTATACTTGATACTTCCACAGTCTCTACATTCCAAAACACACCATCATCTCCATTACCTTCTAACAACTGGACACTTAGTTGTTAAAAAGACACTGTAGATAGTAAACGAATGAAACTGGTGTATTTAAGTGTTTTACACTCACAAAAAAGCAACCTATCATTCTATAGGTATTTGAAGAACTTGTAATATTTCGCTACAAT
>NW_013666619.1:283595-285177 GCF_000517525.1 Limulus polyphemus | reverse complement strand
GTTCCAAAGACCCCCCCCACCCCAGTGAAAGAATAGACCATTCCAAGCTTTTATTTGTTGTTAAACAAATGTTTAAGCAACTCTATTTATTCAAACGAGTGAAACTCTTAGGTCAGGTGTGGAAGATCTGTATAGAATTGGTGCAAAATATGTGAGCTATACTACAAGCAAAATGATAATTGTTGTTTGCTGAATTTTGCGTAACACTATTCGAGAGCTATCTGTGCTAGCTGTCCCTAATTTTGAAATAATAAATTAGAAAGGAGGCAGATAGTCTCCACTATCCACCGCCAACTCTTGTAATACTTTTTGCCAACGAACAGTGAGATTAATTGTCACATTATGACACCTCATGATTGAAAGAGCGAACGTGTTTATTGACTAGATTCGAGCTCGCGACCCGTGAATAGTACATCATGGTTATGATGGACTATTCCATCAAGTGGCCAGGAGCACATGTTGTTTCTAACCAGTAAGTAGAAATTCCAACAAAAAGGTTGTCAATGAACTTATTTCAAGATTTGGGGTACCTAAAGAATTTCATTCAGATCAGAAAATGTTTGCATAAATGTGTTAAATCTTTGAAATATATAGACCAGGACAACAGCCCTTCATTCATCTTCATTCTGGTGTAATGATAAAGAGATACAGCCGTACACTTAAATTAACTAGCCATTTATGTGGATGAACATCAGAAAATGTGGGAGCAAGACATTCCACTGCTACTTATGAGCTATTAAACAGCAGTACATAAAACTACAGGCAACACACCACCATCACTTAAATTTTGGAGGGAATTTAAAGTGTCATTTTGTGCTTGCATCTGTAGGGTAGTCACTCATTGTAATCTTACACAGAATAAGCAGAAAGAGGCTAAAGGACACTACATAGGCTATATATAACTTTACCGTGGAAACACTTAAACCAGTTAACAATAAACAGAATATTCGCTACGATTTTAACGATGATGACATTGGAATCCGTCATTGTGACATAGCATGACTGCACAATCCTCACAACAATAAAGGACAAACTCCAAAATTAAGCTTGTGTTGAGAAGAGTCATATGTCTTACTGGGAAGAATTAATGATGTGGTTTACAGAATCTAGAATCATAGGTAGTTCAAGTCAATGTAATTCACTTTGATCGTTGTTGGATATATGTCAATGAGTGAATGACGAACTAAATAATTTCAGAGAGAAAGCTTCCAGCGGAAAATCAACCTGATTAAGAGGTCAGGGTTCATACCGAAATCACCTGTAGATTATAAATAAGAATAGAGCTACTAATATATTCACTCGACCATCTACCAAGGACTTCAAGGGACTTCACAATTCAGGAAAGGGACGGGGTTGTGAGCTTTTTCGTTACATTTTAATTTATATATTTGCTAGAGGATGCATGATATAATATCTACAAATTTCATGAAAGGTAAGAATCTAGAAGTTTCGTGTAGTTTGTAGAAATAGAAGTGCGATAAAAATATGGTACCCAGTGAATGACAAGTAAATGCGTTATTATATAATACTTGGAGACGGCTTCAATGGGTAATGGGGAACAACTTGAACATAAGTTTAACAC
>NW_013666619.1:281161-282882 GCF_000517525.1 Limulus polyphemus | reverse complement strand
CAAATTTCATGAAAGGTAAGAATCTAGAAGTTTCGTGTAGTATGTAGAAATAGAAGTGCGATATAAATATGGTACCCAGTGAATGACATCGAAAATGCGTTATTATGTTCAATATCAGTTAGAGTGTTAGACAATGAGAGTTACTGTGCATATTCATCCGTGATCGAGTAAGTAAGTTTATTTGGGCAGTTACAGTTAGTTTCGGAATTTCTGTTTAAACATTAATTTTGAAGTTAAACCAACAAAGAACGTAGCCTATGCTTTAGGAAACGATTTTGAAGAAATAGATTAATTTGTTTTACGTGGACTTGTCATTATTCTTACCAAATAATACAAAAGAACCCGCCCAAAGATAGAAACACTTTATAACAATAATATAGTAAATTACTCTTTTATATAAACAAAAATAAATTTGACTGCACCGTATAAGGCTTTATAGTTAAATGAAAAGTAATATATTTTTATTTTTTTTACTTTTACATTTCAAAATGATGTACATAGTTGGTCAGTATTAGATATTTTGCGATTTGTTAAATATTTAACACAATATAAAACGTAATGTGTTATATGATCTTGAAATAATCTTGTCAAAAACTGAGTGATAAAATAGATTTGAAAAATACATAAAATTTTAATACTAAAATAAGTTTTACCGCATAGAATTTTTATAATTTCTCAGCACCGCCCTCTAATTTGTAACTCACAAACTTAATTGTACACATTGAAGGCAACATATCTGGTCTCGAGATTTCTCGTCTAGAAATTTAGCTTGCGACGTTTGCAAATGTTCCAATAATTGTCTATTAAATAAGGAAGTGTATAACATTATTTTTAGAAAGTTCAAAATTCAATCACATAAACTTAGAGGAAAAAATGCATCTACGTCTATCATTACATCACGCTTAAAAGAGAGATTGGTAAGCAAACACTTTCTAGTGTTGTAACATACTTAACTAAGTTAACATAGCCTAGGCATAAATTGATAAAATGATAATCATAAGGTCTTCACTTCTGTTCTCTTATATTATACTGTAGTATAGGGGATGTTCGTTAATATTTTGTATTACTACTAGTATTAACTAAGTACTGGTACTGTAAAGAGATATAATGATTATCATTAATAATACTACAGTGTACTGTGTGTGTCAAACTATGTAATGTATTGACTATTTGACAATATCGTACAGTGTAATTTACTAATTATCAAGAAAACCTCATAATGAAACTTTTGAAAGTAATTATAAATATGATTTAAAGTCTACTTCGTACTTGGCCTAGACTAGTATTACTACTACTAGTACTAACTACAACTAATACTATTAGTAATACTAATTGGTGTATTAAAAAATTGTCATGAAATTAACATTTTCATACCAGTTTTGGAATTTTCTCATTAAAACGTGGTATAATCGTATGTTTGGTGAAATTTAGTTCTATTATTATTGAGACAAGAAGTTTATAAGATGTAGTAATTTTAAACATAGGTCTTCTTTATAATAATCATCTTTTGCTAGTTATAGTAGTAGTAGTGTATGTAATACTAATAGTGTTGTTGGTGGCTAAAACATCTACACTCCAATTTCTTACTGAGACTTACTTTATTTTTTGGTGTATAAGATGCACTTTTTTACCCTAAAATTTGATGTCAAAATCTGCTTGCGTCCTATACACCAAAGGTATGAATAATATGTATGTATATATACGATATATATATATATATA
>NW_013666619.1:270854-281151 GCF_000517525.1 Limulus polyphemus | reverse complement strand
ACACTAGTCACGTGACCTAGCTGACGCAACAATACGATATACACAAGCCATGTGTAAGTATATTTAAATAGGCATGCATAGTTTAGTTCAATTGAATGTGTTATTTATAACAATAGTAGTTTTTTTCTTTTAAAAACATAACTATTTATAATGCTCCCTAAATAATAACAAAAAAAATTACAGTGAAAGCAATGAAGATTTTATAGGTTTTGAACCAAACTAAATAACAGTAAACCTTTTTTTGATTTATGGTATTTTCTTATTTTGATGTTTTGAGCTCTTTTGTGTTTAGAACAATATATACTAATTTTAAAGTATCAAATTGAATTTTTGTTCAATAAAAATCTTTCAAATGCGACTGTAGCCTTTTTTTACCCAAAACTTTGTCTTCGAAATAAGGGTGCATCTTATATTCCGAAAAATACGGTATACATTACAATGATAATATCACTGTGTTTACAGTTATTTCCTCCTAAATAGCACATTTTGTCTTGTTATAAAATAAGAGTTAATTGACACTGCTGTTGTTATGTTGTATTATTAATTTATAATAATGTGTTATAAACATTAAACACTTGTTCAGTTCCACATAGATTAACACCATTTTATTGTAAATTTTAAACTCCTACTAATAACACAATATACAAATTTGCATCAACTTGTTTTTCTGCTTGGTCAGTTGAAGTTCGAATTTGAATTTCAGATATAAACATGTGGATTCTTATAATAATAAGAATAAATGGAAGTAGTAAAAAGTTTTAAAAAAGTAGCTAAAACAAAGTTAATTACTATCAAGTTGAGTTTACAGTGTCATAATAGCTTTAACATAAATGCATAGCTGAACATAAGGAAAGATTGGAGATGTGTATGTGAAGCTGAATTCCTGTTAAAATGTGTATATTTTCATAGATGTAATTCAACTTCCATAGATGTAATTTGTAAGTTAATTGCTATGTTTATTAATACTTCAGCTCTGTTTTTGTTCATCTCAGCAAAATTTGGGAATGAATTCCATGTGGCAGTTTCCTTTTTCACAACACAGAGCTAAGAGACAAAAATTGTTTAAACCTCCCAGGAAATCATAAAACTATAAATTATGTCTTATTGTCTTCAGTATTGATATAGATGCAAGAATTTTCCCAGATGTAAAATCAACCCTGTTTGTACATGTAATACAAATCTCTAAAATGTGAAATAATTTTATGGACAAATAAACAGCCCACACCTAAACAATACATAGGAAATACATTCTGACACACAAATTGACTATAGGAAGTTTTTCTCAGATTATTATTTTAACCAAAAAATATGTAAAAGCTTCAAAATGAGAAGTCAATTATCAAATGTTCTTTATAAGTTGCAGACTTGTGTTGTGAAATATTTAGGAGACTTTTAAGTTCAATTTTCAGCAACGAAATTTGTATTTGAGAAACTAAATGGTTATAAATTGTTAAGCTGTTTATCACTAGAGATGTAAATAATTCCTCATCATAAGGATTATAATTTGTGTGCTAGGTGCTAAAGTAGAAGACATTATAGAGCGTGTTAATATAAAGGTTTTATTTAGGCCTTTAAGATTTTCCTGGTGCTACTATATCATTTGGTCAACAAAGATATTTACACTATAGCATGCAGTCTACACAGATACTATCATCTTCACTGTTTTACCTTTTCTTTATTTGCAATTGGCATCTTTTATTATAAATAATGCTTTGAATCTAATAAAGTACAACATACCATTACATAACATTTTTGTGGTAAATATAATTGTAATAAAATTAATTCCAACAATCAAAACTAGCACAATTATAACCTAAATTTAAGTTACTTATTTGGAACACACAACTTATTGAAGTATTATTATTTCCTGAAAAAAAATGTGGATAGATATAAATTATTTAGCAAGAAATTATGTTTTAGTGAATTATTAAAACAGTGATGATGATAGTATCTGTGCATGCTATAGTAGTATCGTTTTTTCTTGCACACATCTCCTTGAAAAAATTAAAAATTTGAACTCACCCTTTATTTCAAAATAAAATAATAGATTCTTGTTTGAAACACTGGCTTCTATTATTGCCAACAGGAAATCAATCCATAATTCAAACATCTTGTTAGAAAAATTAAACTGTACTCAACTGGAGCCTACCATTTCTTTTCCAAATCTGAAACTTGCATCTGCTTGTCCTGTTATATTTAGAATATAGCCCAAAGAAATCAGAGGCTTTTATCCTATTGATTCCCCAGATAATACTATAAACTTCAATAAGATCATGTCTTACCTCATGAATTTTAAGAGAAAGTAAGTTAAGAGAACATAGTATGGCATGTACCTATTAGACAATACTTCCCAGAGTCAGCCTTAGGTATTTGGAAGGCCCTATGTAAGTTTAAGAATGTATAGCTAAAAAATAAAACGAATTTTTACCCCCCCCCCCTCTCCCTCTCTCTCATGCTCCATATGAATCAGAAAAGCCTGGTAAAAATTATGATAAATTAACATTTTGAGTTTGGCTAGTGTAATATTAATTTTAATGGTAACTATAGTAACAGTATAGAATAAAAATTGTCAAAGGCCAAAAAAATATAAAACTTTAAATTTAAAGGTAAAAGTTCCTCGTTCAATCAAGTGGCCTCTACATTCACCTATTTTGACTTGTAATCAGTATGTCTATAAATGCACACTAAAATTGTATTAGCTTTACTATTAGCAAAACAGCATTGTCTTTATGGCTTGAGTAACTTATCCTCCATTAGCTAAGATACTTTTTTCTGTCACAATATTGAGTGAGTTCCTTTTAACCCTGGTTTCTGGAGGCTTAGAACATTGAAATGTTGTTCTCTTGTTTCAAAAAATCAAGTTTTGAAAAGATGTGACAAGAATTATCTGATGTGGATTGAGCAACTGAATATGTTTGAGAGACTAATTAAACTGAATTAATTGGAGACGCTGATCAAATATGAAAAATTTTAAAAATAAATGTTTAAGCATTCAAGATAGGTTTCTTACAGAAAAAAAGAGTGGGTGCAATTAAAAAAAAACTAGGTTGATGTAAGCATGAAATTTATAAAAAAAGCATCTTAAATTTACGTTGGCTAGAAATTATAAAAAAATTAACTGTACTTCTAAATACATTAAGGGTTAGCAAAATTTTAGGATGGGTGTGAAGCCTTTGAGGGATGATATAAAAAGGCTCGTATCTGATCATTGTGATATAATGTTTAGGGACAAGGGACCTATTGGTCCATTTAGGTTGTCCCATCCTCTAAATTAAACTCAAACTCTTAAATAAGAAAAAGAGAAATAAAAAACCTCAAAGCCAGACCTTTTTCATATAGTAATCAACCTTTTTCTTAAACTTACTTAAATTTACTGCCTCCATAACACCCAAAGGCCAACTATCCTGTTAGAAAAATATAACTGTTTTAGCTGAAGATGGCTCCTTCCCTGCCAAAATTTATATTTATGTTCTCTAGTCCTACAGTTCTCACCATTATGTAAGAAAAAAGATCATGTGTCAACACTATCGGTTCCCATAACAATCTTAAACACTTCAATCAGATCCCCTCTAACTCTTTTTTTTTTTTTTTCAAGAGAAAACAGTTTCAAAGGTCTTAGCCTCTCCTTGTATGACAACCCCTTCATCCCAGGCACCATTCTATTAGCCCTCCTCTATACCCTTTCCAACAATTCAATGTCCTTCCTAAAGTAAGGAGCCCAAGACTAAACACAATACTCCAGTTGTGGCCTAACCAGTGACCTATACAATGAAGTTATAATTTCTTTAGACTTGTATTCAATATTTCTGTATATACAACCTAAAATCCTATTTGCCCTTCCAATAGTAACAGCACACTGCTTGGATGGCTTAAAAGGCTGATCAACCACTAAACCAAAATTCCTTTCTTTTATAACACTGTTAAGGTTATCCCTATCCAAATAATCTTTTACAATTTTTGCTAATGAAGATTTAAGCAATTTTCTGTGTCCTGAATGCTTACTATATATAAACAAGATCCTTTGAATGAACATTATCACATTTTTGAGCTTTTGAGAAAAAATTGAGTGGATGGGACAGTCTGGATTGACTGACTGGTCTGTTGTTTCCCTTAAATGCTATTTTACGATAACTCAAATGCATTACCATGTACTTGCCGTAATTAAAGATCATGTGCTAGATGTATGTCCAACTAACCAACTGATAAACTTAGAAATCCCCTTGAGTAATATCACCCACAAACTGTTAATTTGCTAATTATACCCATATCATTAATGTAGATGCAAAGAAGAAAAGCAAATGTCCAAGAACTGACCCCTAAGGCATCCAATAGTAACAAGGATTCAGTTTGACTGGTCTCCATTAATGACAACCTTTTGCTTTCTCTCTTCAATTCAACATACATTCTGATTAAACTAGTCTTTATCGATGATCTACAAGTGTTTTTTTTTTTTTAATCTTAGTATTTTGTGTGGCATGCTATAAAGTGAAGGTGTGTATATTTGTTTAAATATGTTTAGAGTATTATGTACTGTGTTGGTTCCCTTATCTCAGAAAGAACATTGAGTTGTTTGAAACAATTAGAATAAGGCAGTTGTTGAGATTAACCTTGCAAAACTACTGGTAAATCATACCAGTTCTTCTGGGAATTTTCTGGTTGTATCTATCTAAAAGTAAGGTGTTGAAATATATATTTTAAATTAGACTATTTGAGACATTTGAAGCATATATTTTACATTTCTTAATGTTTAATCCCCAAAATCAGTTGCTTATAAATAAATATTTTGAGGCTAAAGTTTGTATAAAATCAACAAAAAACTTCTACCATTGTTTTATTATTATTATATGCCTAAAACCTTTTAAGCCTATGAATGGAATTTTTTTGTTCTACTAATACCCATTGCCACCAAACGTGCTTCCCTTTTCAGCCATAATGGTGTTATATTGTGTGTGTGTGTGTGTGTGTGTGTTTATGGCACAGCTAATAAGGCTATCTGTCACTGTCCCCAATTTTGACTTGCCAATAGAGAAAAGGCAACAAGTTTACAGCACCCACAGCCAACTCTCAGCTACTTCAGCATTAAATAAAGCATTTACTGTTTCTTTTTACATTCAGTTATGTTTCTAACTTGTAATTATATAATAGTATTTTTAGTGTTGCATAAGTTATAAATTATTTTTTTTACATTGTTCCATTTTAATTTGTAATTTATATAACTTTATTCATTAGTGTTAAATAAACTGTAAATTTGTTTTCTACATTTGTGTGTTCTGTTTGTAAGTTGTAATGCCACACCTTTTACTCACCTGAATTTGTGTTCTGGTGGAAGTTGTGATAGGTTTTGGCAAGTCTCAAACTCACAATTCTCTGATCATGGGGCAAGTACTCAAGAAGTGTGTTTATTCACTTAGTCATGCTAGCCTTTTAACCATGTGATACAATACAAATGTAAATGTACAAATTGATTTTCACTAAGCAACAGTAGCAATCGGAGATTGCATACTCTCCTCTGCCACCTCTTTTCAGGATTGCATGCATTTATATTGGATAATACAAAATTTTACCTTCAAAAAACTTAGAAAATCCTTCTCAGATCCAGATCATCTTTTGTAGTATGATGAGGAGTATCAAACTTAATGTGCCCATGAAATGTGGTACAAATCTGATCACACCTTACAGAGTTTTCACCCGAAAACTGTAAAAATGCCCTATCTCCCTATTCTAAAAAATGCTTTAAAATGATCCAGATTTGGATCTAGACCAAATGTGGGAAGGACTGTCCAATACTGCCTTCCTATCGCCATCTTGTGTAAAATTTTTGTGTACATCAGTCTGTCAGTTTTGGAGATACATGCTTGAAAACACAGACAGACAAGGACCCGATTGCAGGACAAGGATAATAACAAAATCAATAAATAATGTAACATTAAAATTTGCAGGTATCATTCATTTCATTTAGGTAAGAGAACAAAAACATGATATATATAAGTAGGGGGAAAAAGTTGGTTTGTAATTATTCAAATGATCCTCAAACAAAGGTCCTGGCTCAAAAAGCTTTATACATTCAAAAATGTCCAGAGAACGTCACTGTTAAATTTGCATGAATAAGTATCGTAACGAACCTGTCCACAAAACTTTGATTGGCACTAACTTGTCATCATATCAGGCAAAAGGTCCATGTTGTAATGATCATAATGAACTAATATTAGAATATGTTAAAAGTTAATTGTGTTCTTCTTGTATTATTGTACTAATATTTGCTAATAAGCCTTCGTGGATAACTTATTGTTTGTTGCTTCCCATTATTTGTATGTAAATTTTACAATTTTATTTTAAAAAACTATAGAATTTGAAACTCTACCAGTACTCTTTATGAGTAAGAGTTTCTCAGAGTGTCGATCACAATACCACACTATTCAATTGTTTAATGTACTTTGAAACATGCGTCAATCTACATACTTCTAATAAGTGTAGTAGCACTAAGCTCATTATGTTTGGCAACATTTCTTTTTCTGATTCCATTGCTTCTTTGTTCAGAGAAAAGCTTAATGTGTCATATAACATTATTAAGCTTAATGTGTCATATAACATTATTAAGCTTAATGTGCAGCTGTTAATAGTCCTCTTATACCCTCTATTTACCATTTGTAAAGTAATGAGCTTCATTATTCAGAGCATTGGTTCCCAAACTCTTTTAGTCTGAAGTTCCCTTGATCTGAAGGGAATGTATAACGATATATAACTTTAGTGTGGTAAATGAAAAAAGTGCCTTAGTAAAAACAATAACATCTTTTGCCATACTGTATCATTTAATTAGTTCAACATAATTTTTAACAGCTTATTGATTATTTAGAATTAAAATATTTCAGCAGCTTTGTTTGCAAACCATTTTTTTTTGGCAGAAAAGGGTTCATGTCTCCCAGGGAGGCTGTGGCTTGCACTTTGGGTAACACTGGTTTTGAGAAATAGCTTAACATATAGCTGTTAATAGTTTTTTCATGCCCACTCTTTTGTCTGTTATATGAGAAAGTTTTTCTTTCAAAATTCTGTGGTGCCTCGGAGATCAAAACCCATTCCAGGTTACTTTTTTATTATTATTAGGGGCAATTTAATGATGTAAAATAATATCAGAGAATATTTATAGACATATATGCTTATTCAACTAAAATCTGTACTGTGACACACAGGAGCATCATCGGCACTGTAGCTAAAATTATTTTATGAACGCCATCTATTTTTTATACTTTGTCATGGTTTGTGAGTATGTCTTAAATGTACAAGAAAAGTAAATTATAACCATGGGAATATCACATCAAGTTTCTGTGGGGCTTCGAAGGAGCATTATTTTTATCTATTTTATAAAAGCCAAACAGAAAATATATATATATATATAATAAAATAGTTACAACTAAGCAATATGTAAGATAGTGTGATCCTCACATGAGTGCCATTACAGCAGAACTAACTTGTAACACATGCTGACTCCAATAAAATGCATTTGTCTGGATGTTTTATTTGATGCACCTATGTGTCGGTGGCATTGGGTAACATACCTTTGGATGCACATGTATGTACAGTGGCAATGAATGTGTTAACTATTATATTTAAATGAGTAGTTTAAAGATATTGTTAAGAAAAATAGCTACAAATAGGACGATTAATCTCATGAAATAATCAGTTAATTGGGTGTATTCAGTTAATGATTAATCAATTAACACATTCCATTAATCACCCAGTTTTAGTAATCAGTGGTGGGAAAGGTTTTTAAAAATCTGATAAAATACACTTTGCAAATTCATTTAAGAAAGTTTAAAAATTTACTTGACAGTAAAAATAGTTTCCCTAGAGGAAAATCTTGCAAGTTGCTTGCAAATTCATTTAAGAAAGTTTAAACTTTTGGTGAATAATCAAAATCATTTCACAAGGAGAAAATCTTGCCTTACTAATTTGACATTCTTTGAAGAGGATAATTATAATATAAATGAGTAAGAGCATAGATTAGGTCAGTGCTTGAAGTTGGGGGGGGATGGTTTGAGAAATTTTTGAAACTGAGTACTATTTATATATATATATATATTATTTTTTTTTTTTCATGTATATTCTTGATTTATGGTAAAATAACTAAAATGTTAAAATTAGAAACTTTTTAGGAGATAAAGTTAGATTAGGTAAGACAATAATAAAAATTCTTCCTGAGATATACTTGCTAGAAGTTCATGAGTTATATAATTGGTTGCAGTAACATGAGCAACACATTCAGTAAGTGATTTACAATTTTACAGGGTTATTAGTTTGGCATAGTGGTTTAAAGAGTAATAAAACATTAAAAGTAAGTATAAACAAATGTATACTGTTACAAGTTATGGTATGAAAACCATGTTGGTTACTTTGGGGTCATGAACTCGGTCACACTAACTAACTCTATAGTGGGAGGGTTCATGCACTCCATCCTTATACTACTTTGGTTCATTCCTTCCTTGCACTTATATAACTTTTAAAGAAAAATTATATAGTTTCTTTCCTCAGTTCTTTGCTGTCATGAATATTTATTGCCTCGTCTGTTGAACATTTTCCTACTGAGAAGCTTATAGTCTACTAGAAGGTAGTGGGATGGTTTCAGGCCCTCCTTGAAAAGAGTGTGATAGCATCATGCTTCACTTAACCACTGGATTTTCAGAAATTGTTTCAAAAGGTCCTATTAAATAGGCTTGTTGAAAAAGTTATTTCTATAGGTATGGAAGATAAGTTGAAATGTTGGATTGAAAAATAGTTAGATGGAAAAAAGTATAGAGTTATTATGAATGGAATTCAGCCAAGTTAGATTAATGTCACAAGTGGGGTACCTCAGGTCTCGGTGTTACGGCCATCACTCTTTTCAATTTGCATCAGTGACATTGTTGAATGAATGGTCAACAAATTGCTTAAATTTGCTGATGACATTAAGGTCTTGGATGTTTCCAGTCTGTGATGAGGATGCTGCTGCTTTACAAAAGGACTTAGATTATTTGGTGAGTTGAGCAAATAAATGGCAGTGTGTAGATGAAGGCTAGTTATAATAAATGATAGGTAATGCATGCGAGTCAGCATAATTTTGATGGCAATAACTTTAAAAGTGTCACAAAAGAAAAGGATCTTGATGTTTTTATTGTTCAGTATCCTAAGCCAGCATTTCTCAACCTTTTTTGATATTAGGGAACAGTTTGCTGCCTCCCTAAACTGTCATATGTCACTAACTCTGTTGAGATTGTGTTTGGGGCTGAATAAATCTCATGCTACTTAATTAATTCATTAATATCAGAATTACTCAGAGTGACTAGCATTACTCACGTGACTGGTCATCCCCAATGAAACATAAGAGAGATCATTACCTCAAGAGATCACCTGGTTACCAGTGAAAAAGATAACTGTCTATCAGGTGATGCTACTTTATGTGAATGACACTGAAAAATAGATAGCAAGAGCAACAGTAACAAATGTTTTGTGTGGAAACTGCACAAACAAGAAATTTTGAAAATTTTCATGTTAAAAGTAGGAAATAGAAAACACATGATATGCTAATATACCATAGTGGAATTCCCTGAAATTAGTGTAACTCAGTAACACGTAGCAAACAAACTGAGCTTTTGAGGTCCCTTTTTTTCATTTGCTTGCCAAGTTTGGTGATTGAAAAAACAAAGAGAAACAAACTGAATAGTGCTGTATAATCTTTACATTCAATTTTTTTTCCATGTCAGAATGTATAAGTACATTTTCTTGTTTACAGATTAGATGTGTGTGTGTGCACCTAAATGCAGGTGTTTGTGAAAACAACCTCTTGAACTACTACAGCTGGTTTACAACTTGCTAATAGTTTCACCATGAAGAAACTTTTCTCAAAATTAGAAAACAAAATTGAACAGTCACCCAAGGAAGCAACCAGCTTTGTTGGAAAAGTATTTAATGTTGGCAAGTTTAGTGTTACTGTCGAAGACATAATTGCAGAAGGTAAGTACCTATCAGCTGTTGCTTATGTTTATTTATGTTTAGACTTTCTGTCCTGTTAATGAAAAGATCAGGGAAAATTTTCATGGTTTAAGCTGTGACCTAGTATTTAAAATATATATAAACATTCACCTTTGTGATAAATGTGTTTTAATCCTATCCACATTACATTTTAAGTTGAGTACCAGCAATTACTTGACATCAGTATCATAAGACAACTTTCTAGATAAGGGTAAGCTAAATGAACAAATGTAAAGTAGGCTGAAAAGGATTATTAATAGACGTTTTTGTATGTTATACATATTTAGAAATCTCT
>NW_013666619.1:267138-270072 GCF_000517525.1 Limulus polyphemus | reverse complement strand
GAAAAGGGTTTTTTTTTTTTCTTTTGTAAATACCAGGTCTTTAAGGACATTGCAAAATAAAGCCTATAATTACCTTATAAGCTGCCTTAGGCCTCATCTAAATCAACCAAGCTGACAAGACCTCCTGAAGCACCACTGAAACAGTAGGTTCAAATGGTGTGAACAGAAATGACAAATTACTAAAAATACTGGTTTACATCACAGTAAATGTTTTCCATTCTTAAAGGTTTAAATGGCACATAGGCTTAAAGATTTAGAAAATTAATGGTGAAAGGAATGATAATGATTCTTATAAAAAGTAGCAGGAAGCTTAGGTTTATGTCAGAAGAGCTTTTTAACAGTGCATTCAAACAATTACATCAGAATCTTATGATACACTTTTAAGTAGAAAAATATACTGTATTTATTTAGATCTTTTTAAATCAATAACTTTTTTCTACAATATCGCAGATAATGCACTACTACATATGTATATAAATTATTATTATTAAAACTAACCTTACCTAATGTGTCAAAAAATGTCAGATTAGAGTTTTTGTATAAAAAACTTGGGAGCACTGGCTCTTCCTTCAGAGAGCTTTATTCACCAAATTTCTACCTTCGTCATAAAAGAAAACAATTTCTCTGTGAAAAAATAACATTTTTTGATTACACTCTCAAAAAATCATTACGAATGGTGCAAATTTAAATTAAATATAACTAAATAAAATGAATAAATAAAAGCAGCCACTACAACATTAATTTGCTGTAATTACTGTATCTTCAAAAACGTTTAATTTTGATTAAAGTACATGTGGTAGGTACTGTAAATTTAAACTGTAAATATATTAAAAATCAAAACTTTTGTAAATAACTTTTTGTGTTGTGAGATTTTAATGAGCCAGGCATGTAATGATTAATGTATTACTTTTTGTAATGAACTATTACTAAGTTTGTATGCATTATGTAATGGAAATAACTGTGGAACATACAAGCAGTAAGCGTATAGAAGTCACATACAACAAGTATTGGCAACTAGATGGGGAATTTTTAATGGTATAAAACATTCTTACAGAAGAAAAGTGATATATGTGTGAGCTCCTTCCTTTACAGTACATTGCACATTATTTTCCTGATGTTCCTACCCTTTAGGGGACATCTTATAGGCAGACATAGGGATAAATCCTCATATTTTGTTGTTGCTTTTTTATCATGATCACATCATTGTATCTTGTGTCATTATTTTCCAGGAATCCATCTTATGTAAGTTTTTGTATATTTTCTGCCAAAACATCCATTGTTACCTATTTATAGAATATTTGGAATTGTGAATTATTTTGAATTGAAAACATACACTATCAAGCAAGAAAAATATTATAATTTAATACAGGCTTTCTTATGTATTTGGGATCTGCATTTATATTGATTCATTCAGCCACGACTCTCATTGTTCTTTAACCTATGCTTTTGTCTTAACAACCAGCATATTTTTATATTACCCAACTCCCCTGTTAAAACATTTGGGGGTATCTGAGTTTGAGAACTTTTTGATTATATCTATCTAGCTATGTATGTTAAAAACAAATGTCGGGACTCTCACATGTTAATTATACCTCTCTTTATGTTCTGTCCGCATTTTATACTGAATCCTCATGAGAGGGTGTTGCTCTTTGGAAGTGGACAGAAGGTGCCATCTGGTGGCTGATATATTCCTTTGCAGATACCTTTCTCACCTCCATGTGCCTCAGCTCCAACCATGATGGAGGTCGTCTGTGGCTCTATTCTTATTTATTTCTGTTTTGATGTTCCCACTGTACTGTTCTCGTTTATTTGAGCCCTTCCTTGTAAACTGCTTGGGCCTTTCTTGGCATTTTCCTTTGTGTCCACTAAACTGGCCAGTTGTGTGACTCACTAGCCATTTTCAACATGGATGAAGAGGGACTATGGCCTCTTGAGTGGCTTTCATCATATGTGTCTGGGCTGCTCCTCCAAGAACCTTCCATTACATCAGCAGAACCTAATATTCCCCTTACCTGTTTATGCCATTGCCTGTGTCCCATTGTTGGCTATACAAGTTTTATACATTGTTAATGCTCATAAAACTGACCCCTTTGCTTGAATTAAAAGTTGTCATTGGTGAAGAGGTTCCTTGCTGAGAAGAATGCCTTCTATCTGAGTGTACTGTATCTTTTTACAAGGTTGGATCTCTCTACTAATTCTCCCTTGAATCCAGTTCTGGTTGTTACTCTGACTCAGTTAGATATTTTTTGTAGTTTATATTGTTATCTTTCTACCTCTAGTTTGTAGTTTTATATTTTTAGGTTTCTTATCATGTTCATTGGTTACAACCTCCTTTACAATATAGATATTCTAGCTTTCAGTATTTCACTGATTTGAATTTTGCATTTTTAGAATTAAAATGATTTTCAAACAGGTACTTGTCTCTGAAATACCTTTCCTCTAACCTCCCCAAAACAAAAATTTAATTATGACTGCAATTTTCAATAAAATTTAAATTAATATAGAAATGCTGAGCTTGTGTAAAATTCCCCGAAGCTTGTGTAATAAATCATGTGGACAGAGGGAAAGTGGTGAATTATGAATGTGGCATATGCTCTGCAGTGTGCAAAGGACATTTGGAAAGTTTTAGTCACATGTCTTGTTGAAAGCATGAGTTGAATTTCAACAAGGAAAGGCTTTCAGTGTTTGGTAACTAAATACCTTTTTGAAATTGATTTTAATTCAAAAAATGTAAAAGTTTTTGTCAGACAGTCCCATTTTGTTTTTTACTTGTTTTTAGTGTTTTACTGTTCTAGTCATGTATGCTAGTAAGATCAAGTTTATGAATTCCATATTGACAGATTCCTCTAAAAGTTAAGATGTTAACTAATATAAACTATATGCACTGAGTAGTCACAAGTAAATAGACACCTAATTTTTTGTCATTTAAATGAA
>NW_013666619.1:255763-266238 GCF_000517525.1 Limulus polyphemus | reverse complement strand
ATTTACTTGTGACCATGCTGTGTATACATATAATGGGTTTAAAACTTGTTATATCTAGTAATGAAACCTTCTGATTAACAGTTTAAAATCAGTTGGCTTTCTTACAATTTTGGTTTGATAAAGTAATTTTTATTGTATGCCCACAATTATAAACACAATGAAACTACATACAGTGTTTTTCAAATCAAAGAAGGATAAAATTTATAGTTTTATAGAGTAAAAACTTATTTGGAATTTTTATTATAATGTTGGAAGACAAGATTTAAAGATCAATAATTGAAATCTCTAATAGAGATATACATTTTTAATTCTCTGTTAAAACAAATATCCAAATGATATCTTTTTTCAGAGTTCAAAGCTGAGAATTCACACAGCTATCACATTTATAAAAATAGGATATTTTATGTTGTACATAATCTCTAGAAAGTTCATCTCAAGTTTCAAACAACTTCATCAAGTAGTTTCTTTTGCATTACATTGAAACAACCCATACAGTAAGTATGTTCACTCTATTTGTACATTTGGTAGTTTAAGAGTTAATATCAGATGAATAAATAAATAAATAACATGCCTCCATATGCAGAGATAAACAGTGCAAGTTACAGGATAGTTTAATAAAAATTGCATGTGTTCCATACAAGTACAGTACGTGCATGTTTATATTACCTCAAGATTAAAATTATTATCATAATATATTATTCTTCATTACTTTTTTTTTTCTGAATGTCTTATTAGATTTATTAATTTTTGAAACAAAACCTAATCTTTACACTTTGTTACACTTTAAATGATTTGAAGTTACTGGTGATGGTGTTTTAGAACAACATTTCTTATCAAAGATATTTGCATATGTTGATCGTTGTACTGGAACAAATTGAGTTTTTATGTACATGGAGGCAAGTAGGTTTAATGTACAGGTAGCATTCACTTTAGGTTTTATCTTATTCATAGGGAAATTTGTCGCATGACCTTAATAGGAAATTCTAGATGAGTCATGTTTATGTTTTGGTGCTTTTTATGGTAAACTACATTAACAGTTCTATTAATATATCACCATATAATCTTCTCTTATTGGTACGAGGTGTTGTCTAACCTCTGGATAACTAGGTTTTATTTTTAGTTGTGGCAATACTGACAGTATAATTATGTTTCTGTGAAAATAGCAGTATATCTCGGCACATGCTCAGATTTTTATATGGTGCCCATATTTAAGGATAAGAGGAACCAGCAATTGTACATTTCTTATGAAATATATACATATGTGTATGTGTGTCTGTCTGTATGTGTATATATATAAAATAAAAAATTATCACTTCATTGATTATTTATTCACAAATGTAAAATAATGCATCTTCTAACCTTTAACAGTTGAAACAAATGTCAAAGTTAATTCATCATCTTAAAAATGTAAAAGGTAAACATTTTTAATTGTTTCCTAACAAAAATATACAAATGACATCTTTTCATATTTCACTGCTGCAAATTCATATAGCCATCACGTGTATAAAAATAGAATAATTTATTTTAACTTATCCTCCAACTGGAAATTAAGCATGTTGATGTCCTTTAAAAATGTCATGCTAGTTGGAAAATTACTACCTTCAGCACTTTAGTTTTGTAATTTTATTTTTTTGTGTTTAGCTAAGATTTAGGAAAAGTCATTTCATAGTATTGTTATAATAATTCTGTTTATTGTTTAAATGTTAAAAATCTGTGTGTGTGTATTTCTCTTACTTGATCAAGTTGTGAAGCTGTTGTAAATATTAGTTTTAGTAGTCTGTGCACTGTGTACATATATTTCTGTTCTTTAATGAAGGTATGAAATTATTGTAAATATCAGTTTCAGTTGTATCTGTGTACATGTGTTTCTGTTCTTTAATCAAGTAACTAAGCTATTGTATCAGTTCCAGTAGTCTTTGTACATGTATTTCTGTTCTTTAATCAAGTAACTAAGCTATTGTATCAGTTCCAGTAGTCTGTGTACATGTATTTCTGTTCTTTAATCAAGTAACTAAGCTATTGTATCAGTTCCAGTAGTCTGTGTACATGTATTTCTCTTCTTTAATCAAGTAACTAAGCTATTGTATCAGTTCCAGTAGTCTTTGTACATGTATTTCTGTTCTTTAATCAAGTAACTAAGCTATTGTATCAGTTCCAGTAGTCTGTGTACATGTATTTCTGTTCTTTAATCAAGTAACTAAGCTATTGTATCAGTTCCAGTAGTCTGTGTACATGTATTTCTGTTCTTTAATCAAGTTACTAAGCTATTGTATCAGTTCCAGTAGTCTGTGTACATGTATTTCTGTTCTTTAATCAAGTAACTAAGCTATTGTAAATATCAGTGTTAGTAGTCTGTGTACATGTATTTCTGTTCTTTAATCAAGTAACTAAGCTATTGTAAATATCAGTGTTAGTAGTCTGTGTACATGTATTTCTATTCTTTGATGAAGAAACTCAGCTGTTTTAACTATCAGTGTTAGTAGTCTGTATGCATCTGTTCTAGTTCCTTAATCCTATGTGCATGGGTAGGGGTCAAATTGTGCATACCACAACCATTTACAGAGTGCCATTCAGCGTATTATTATGTATTTTATATCAACTATTCATTTTACTTCATTACTGTTTTAGTGACAGTTCATGGAAGAGGAGAGCAAGTACCAGATACAATATTAAGAGATACTGAAAAGAACTGTAGTTATTCATTTCAGAAGTTCTAAAGGTTATGCAAACTGTACAATGACCAGAAGTATTGTTATTTTTCATATGAATATCACCCTGCACTCTGACTTGTCAAAGACTGAGTCAGGATGATGATGTCAATTCACAGGTTTATCTTGAAACAAAAATAGTTTTGTAACACATCTTATTTTGTGTAGATACACTTAGTAAACCTGTAAATATAGTCAACATTCCTTCTCCAATATGGGGCCATCCCAATGGACCAATCCCATGCACATTTGGTCAAGTAACTAAACTGTTGTAAATGTCAATTTAGTAGTCTGTGTACATGTATTTCAGTTCTTAAAGCAAGTAACTAATCTGTTGTAAATATCAGTTTTAATAGTTTGTATGCATGCTCTCCAGTTCTTTGATCAGGTAACTAAGTTATTCCCAAAAAAAGGGCCAGAGGACACCTGGAGGGATTGCCTGTTTTAGCCAGTTGCACCACTATACAGTAGTGTGTTGTCTGTCATTCAGTCAGTATACACTAAAATGACATCACATTAGGGACACTTAATGTTGCAGTTTATATTGTCATGATATTAGTAAAACGTGTATGCAATGAATCATGAGAAGAATTATGCACTCTGTAGGCCACAACACAGCATGACTAACTTTAAAGGCAAGAAATAAGAATATTTGTTACTTGTAATTTTGGTTTTATTTACTTCTGAAGCAAAACACTTTTGGGGACTTTATGCAAGTACATTTTTTTATAAATGTAAATTTTAGATATTATAGAACTTAAACATATATTTAACCCTGTTATTTGACCAAGTTATTAAACTGTTTGAAAATTGGATTTTACAGTGGTTCTATGGATTTTTAATTATTTTCTTGGATCAGTTTACTGACCTTATGTAAATATATTGTTGTACACTTTATTTTTAATATTTTAATGTTTTGTTCACTAAAGATAGGTTTGTCTTTATATGATGAAATAATTGTATAATTTCATGAAATTTTAGGCCTCAGTACATCTTAATCGTTCATGAAATAGTGTATAATATAAAAGGGGCAAGAGTGAGTAAGTTATAATCAGTTTAGTGTTAAAATGTTTTAGTGAATTAGACAGTTAGTCAGTTAGCATGTTTCTTATTGATTAATCAGCAAGTAAATTTTGCAATTACATGTCATTAACTTTATTTGTGAGTTAGGTGTACATTAGTTTCAGAATTTCTTTTGAAATGTTATTTGTGAAGTTTGTTCTACCAGTGAACGTAGCCTTTATAAATTGTGATTGAAGAAATAAATTCATTCATTATCAATAAGTGGATTGGACTTCACATTATTTTCACCAAATAATCAAAAGAACTTTCCCAGTGATAGAACACCTTACTGCAATGTACTGTTGTCCTTTTTTACATGTTGGTAGGAAACACACATTTCTTCATAAATTTAATCTTATTAAGTGATTAAGTATAACTGCTATTGATACCATAACTGAATGGGATTTGTAGGGTATATTTTTTAAACTTACAATGTATTTACACATGGATATCAATAGTAGGACTCGATTTTAACATCTATTTTGTGGCAGCTAGCCAGAATAGTTAAGTCGTAAATTTACTAGTCCTGTGGAATTCTGTTAGACTGTAAGAATTTAACCAGTTCACTATTACAACAAACTAATTAGGTTTTTGAAGGGAGTTAATTAATTGTAAAATGTTAGATTCTTCAACTGAAAGGACAAAATATATATAACACTTATCACTTTTATTTCTCAGTATTTTAATTTTTAAAAAACTTGTTAGGCTGAAAGCATTAAGTATTTTTGATAGAAGACAAGATAAACCACAGTCAGAGGATTTTAATAGCTGAATTGAGTGATTATACACATTTTGTAGTTGTTCAAGTTAATTTTTCATGAAATTCCAACACTGAGATATATGGGAAAAGATAATGCTAAGGTATAGTGACTATCTTTAGGCCACTATTAACATGGCTATCATTTTGTAAACACCAAAAAGTTTGGTCTACTAAGTTTTCACCCTTCATTTGTGCTACTTAAATTGCTAAATTTCCTAACTTTGCATTAGTAGACTAGTAAATTTTGAGTCCTTTGGTTGGTTTCAATTAGAAATTTTATGTTTACTAATTTTTACTTGTAGTTATTCTAGATTCAGGGTACATATGTATGAAAATCTGCCATTGAAAACTTTTGTGAAAAACAGAACAGCCACTACAGTTTTCCAAACATCAGAATTTCTAACACTTTTTTTGTTGTTGTATACAGTAGTAACATGCTATCATTAATTGTAGTGTGGGTATACAAATTCCACAATGTGGAACTCTTAGGAATAACTGAGCAAGTTATATGATGCATTTCAAACTAGCCTGAAGGAGTTTGAACAAATTTGTTTCATATTACAACCATGTGTTGTGTGTAATCTTTTAAAAGTATGTTGTTAATGAATGTTCTATATTTATTAGAATAGAATGTATTGCTGTTGATTGAGATGTAAGCTTTATTGAAGTGATTAATCTGTGTGTATATATGCCAGAATTATTAGAAACTTCTGATCAAAAGTAAACTAACCATATAGATGAGTACTAAAAAAGTAAGTTACAAGTTAAATGAGCCGATTTTGTACAGTAAATCGACTAGAAGAACATAATATCATAATCAGTACACACTAAAACCAAAACCTATAATAATCAAAACTCACTTTACTGTTTAGGGTTTTCTATTAAATTTAGGGTAGTAAAAAAAAAATTAGTCTGTTGACAGGTTGTACCAAAAGCTGCTGGTATGTTTAACCTATATTTTCTGTACTATTCTTGTGTAGACTCAGATATGAAGGCCATGGTTTTCTTGTGTGACTCATCTACCACACTGTTTAGGTGTGTTTGGTCATTGGTCAGATCAGCATAATGTTCTTGTCAAGAAACTTAGTCTTGTAAAGCAGGTACTTGTACAGTAGATGTACTGTAAACCTGTGCCTTTATGTCTAACGTAAAGAAAGCTTGGTGTAACTGAATTTTTTCAGGCTTCTTCTAAATATAAGTGGTTGTGTTACTTTAGGGATGTTAAAGTAACCTGTTTTAAACAAGTTTACTGATTTTTATATTTAAAGTTGTGACAAAAATTATTATTGATAAAAATGTAATTTTATAATTGCTTTGTTTCATATATTGTAATTTACAATAAAATTTTATTATTTTTCTATAATATTCCAGTTTTGGATTATTATTTTTTATTTTAGTCACACTTAACATCTGTTTAATTGCAGAATATAATACTTGGTAAAGTTTAATACTGTGATATCTTTGATTTAGAATACTCTGTAGAATCTAGATTCATTATAAACTGTTAACACTGTGAAGAAACAACATCTAATCTGTTGAAACAGTAAAATATAAATATCAAGCCCTAATCAAGTAGTGCTGTATAGGGACATAGCCAAATTTTTAAATACTATATGCACAAGATTAGTAAATAATATCAACAAAAACTTATTTGTTTCAAAATATATTATTATAAATAATATATTTATGAGTATATTATTTATAAATATCCACTTAAATACACACAATCATAATAAATTATTCAAAAATGAGGGCAAGATGACGGTGTCGTGTAGCATCAAACTCCTTGATGATAGTGTTGAAGTCTACATCAATATCCTGGTGAATGTGAAAAAGAGCGAGGCTTATCAGTCATTTGGCTATGTAGATACATCTTCAGGTGGCATAAGAGTACTGAATGAGTGCTCAGCATTAGCAGTGGAGACTGGCATGGTCAGCCGAGTGTGGAAAATGACATGATGGTGACAATCATGTTGAGTAGGGTAGAGGGCATCTGGGAAACGTCTTGTATTCTTTTTTCATACTATGCCAGATGTTATCTGTCAATTTGTCAGTGAAGTCTGGGAGGATGTACTGAGCACACTGGTGTGGTAGGAGCTCAAAGAATCTGTTGTCAAGTTGAGTGATGAGATGGTCAATAAAAAGACAAGTTGACATTGATTTGCCAGTAGTCCCTGGTATCAGATGCTGGTGTGTTTAAGCACTGAGACTGTCATTGGGCAGTACAGGGAGCTTTAAGCGACACATCCTCATTGTCAGCGAATTCACATGCAGTGGTTCATATGCAGTCATAGAAGGTGTCATCCCCTTATTTCTTCTAAAAGAAACTGACGAGTGCTTGTGCATGTTGGGATGCACGGACAAAATTGCAGTGTTTAGCCTTGAACACATTACACAATGGCATCATGAACCTCAGTAGACTGCTGCTGATGTGGAGGCAGACAATGAAGTCAACTACGAGGATGGAGTGAAGAAATGATGAAGCACTGTGGCTGGATTTCTCCTTGCTGAGATGATGTAGGGTGTCTATGATGGCAGGAAAACATGTAAGAATGGTTGACGCTCTCACTTTGATGGGACCATCTTTGTCTCTCAAAATTTTTTCAGCAGGGGGAGATCTGTAGTGGCAGTATGGGTGATGTAGATCTGGAAATGTTGTGGTGAAGTGATAATGAAATACAACAGCTGGTCGACTGTGTTGTACATATTTCAGATGGAAACAACCTTGCAACTATGGCTTGTCTAGGTTCAGGGGTTCAGATTGTGGCTGTGGATATATAGTTGGCTGAGGGATGTAGCTCCCTGATATGCATCTGTACCCCACTAATATGACCAGACATATTCCTGGAGCACCATCTTATCTCTGGCTGACCATTTTGTTGAGATCAATGTCAAAGCTGTCTGTTAAGGATACTGTGTTGTCATGGCTTCACCAGCTGTTTCTTGTGTGTCAACGAAAGATAAAAAAATATTATCTGCCCTGGAAACTGGGGGTAGGTGCAATGTGCAGACATATAGCCATTAACTCTATGTTGCTGATGTCAGCAATTTCATTGGCAATCACTGTGAAAAAGTCAGCTTCATGACAGGTTGCTGTGATGACATTCTGAATTTTTCAGCCACACAAATCCAACAACTCATTCTGCACAGGGGGCTGAGGTAGGACACATTCTTCTGTGCAGAGTCTATCTCAACTCGGTACTTGAGAAGAGCCTAGAAGATGCTACAGTGATTGTTGTGACCACAAGTGGTGATGTTCTGCCTACTGCAAAGAATAAGGGCTCAGATAATGGCAGATATAAAGTTGTGGTTTCTTTAAACCTTGTCTGTGTACCCCTTGGACAGTGACATCATGACTTTCTTCTGCTTGCCATGACAGACATCCAGGAATGAGCTGGCATGCTGTCTGATGGCCCTGAGACATTATGTGACTGGCTACAACCTTCTTGGCATTGTTCCAGCCTGTTAGTGGGTTTAAAAAAAATCTCATTTCTATTCAGAGCAATGACTTAGTCAACAGACTTCAACATTTTCAATAAAAATCCAGCTTTCCCCTTCAGGCCAGTAACAAAAAAAATTACTGTCAGATTTAAGTAGTTTGGAAAGTGCTCTCTCTGTTGGTTATAAACAAGTACTTAAATGAAGTAGACATGAGTAGGTGAGAGATTTCAAAAGAATGGAGAAGTGGGAAGGGCTACTCTTGTAGGTTTGCTAAATATATTTATATCTCAGCAAATCAAAAAGATGGGAGGTTATTTCTTTATAATCTAGCTTGTAAATGCCCGACAGTTGAGTTTTTACTTTTTTTAACTACTATAGACATTGTATGGTAGGCGTAATATAATATATACTGACAAATAAGATAAAAGGACGTGCAATGTAACACACAAGAAAGGATATTTAACATGTTATTTGTAATCTGTTCTTTTTAATTAAGAAATTAAAATGTGTATTAAAATTTAAATTATAAACTATGTTTCGATACCAATTTTATAGATATACTTTGATAATAAAGTTTAATTTAATTTTGGAACGTTGTCACACATACCCTTTGACCTACCTGTAGCTAGAGAGTTAATTAAGATCATAATAAGTATTCATCTGTTATTAAAACTAATTCTGACAACATTTCAAAGTTTTGATTACAGTGATTTCGTCATAGCTAACTATGTAAGCTGTAGAGACCACAAATACAGAATTGTTCCAACTCTCTACTGTGTTAGTATCAATATTTTTGTTTAAATAAAACTCTAGATCTTTATGCTAGATTTACTAAAGGTAATGACCTGATGATGACAAAACCTTGTCGAAATGTTGTACATTTGCAGTTATGTTAAACTTATATTAAAGTTTTTCTTCATTACCCATTCAAGCCGCCTCCAACCATTATTACTAAAGGTAATTTCTTTGTTTGATAAAATTAACATATAGGTGGTGGGGTTTCCAGTTTAAAGAAACCTGGTAACACACACATTTCATACACAAATGAGTAAAGTCTGGTTCCTTGTTTACAATACCTGTGTAATATGTATGTGTGACATCATAAGAAAATTTCTAATATGGTGACACAGTAGTTTTTGGAGAAAATTAAAAGGACTTGTTTATAAAGTATTCAGGCTTTTGTCAGAAATGTTGCATTTTTTATTATATGCAAATGAATTTATTTCATATTTACATATTGTGTTAGTTTTGCTAAACAACATAATTGAATTACATTCTGACCCCAATTAAGTTATTTATAACTAAATAGGTGTAATACTAAAAAGTATGTTTGTGATGGTCATTGTTCATGAGCTCAGTGTGCTACATAAGTAACCTAAAGACTAAATCAAAGCATTATAGGAAAAAAATGTTCTTTAATTGGGTTTTCCTTTGTTTGTCATATGAGATCCTCTTTGCAGGTAGACTGGACTGTTTCATTCTAGTGACGACGTTTTTAAATAGATTTGTTGACATTTGTACTTAATATGCATTGTTGATCACCAGTTTCTGTATTACATATTTGTAGTAATAGACATTGGAATCATGTGTTATGTGAAACCACTGGGTAGGATCTGATCTTATAAAATTGAAGTAAAGTGTATTTAAATAAAATACATTCAGTTGTAATGAAAATTTATCAAATGTAGAGTGTAACTGATAGAATTAAATTTGTATTTTTTATGTTGCACTGTATATGACCTGGAATGATTTCAGACGACATTCACTTGTATTTTGCTGTAACTGAATCTTTAGATAAAATATTATATAACAGTTTACACAGTTATATTACTACCAATATGTAAGTGAATTAACACTTTCCACGTGGGTCACAGGTCAAAGGCCATGTCATCATGTTTATTGACTCGCATTCAAAATTTTATTGAACTACTATTTTATGAAGTTGTGTCGTTACGTTTGGTATCAAACTGGAGATTATAATTCAAATTTTAGTAATATATATTATTTAATTTCTTTGTTTAAAATTAAATAATAAAAAAACATACCTTAACATCGATTTTTGTGTGTCACATGGTATGCTGAATGCAGCACTGGTTCAAATTAAATGTTCTGTATGAATTAGGAACTCAAATTACCAATATTGACAAGCTAGAATATAAAATAAGAACCTCCTATCTTTTCTATTTGCTGAGATATCGCTCATTACTGAATAAAATGCAGTGGCCCAGCTCACCTCTTTCCGTTTTTGGAAACGTTCCCTTATACATACATAGTTCGATATATGACATGAATAACCAATCAAAAGCTCAGAATGTCACTCTAATGGCTTTCTCAGCCATTTGAAAGGTTTTAGGATGCCATCTCGTTCTTTTGAACCAAGATTTCAAGGAGGTAGGTTGTGCCTTTAGTCTGCACGAAATTTCATATTTTTGTAGACCAAAATACAGCTTTGTTACTAAGCTTGATAAATTATAGTGGAATTCTATGGTATCAATATAGTAATT
>NW_013666619.1:251033-254829 GCF_000517525.1 Limulus polyphemus | reverse complement strand
ACCACATCATTGTAACTTCTGTATTGCTAGCCAGGCATGGCTGAAAAGTCAGTATAATAAAAATAATAAATATATATGTGTAATGTTATGAGACTTAAGCTATTTAGTCTAAACATTTATGTTTTTGTGTTATAATTTGTAGTCATTCTTGGATGAAAAAGGCATAATTTATATTTCCTAATTTTTTATGATGGTTACGAGATTGGTCAAATCAACCAAACCCATACAGATATTTGTTAGTGAAAATATAAAGTTTTTTCATTAAAAAATGTTTAATAACTATCTGAACATGTGAAATTTGAAAATTTTTTGATACTTAAAAATATTTTTAATCTTAAAATGAAAATTACTTTTCATGTACCTTTCATCTCAAATTTAAAAGAATTTCATCCACTAGTTTCATTTTTGTAAAGAACTTTCACTAGAGTTGCATACCGACTTGCAATGTAAGTAGGTCATAATCAAAGCAATAATGATTTTGCATGATATATTAGGTTTACCTCAGCAGTTTTTATTTTATATGGAGCTAACAAAATTGACATACAAGTGATTATAGTGTTTTAATATATTTAATTCCCATAATATTATTGTAGATTATTTAAAATTGTGCAACAGATTTCTTCTTTTTTTTAGTTGTAAATGATCCAAATAAATGTTTGGAAAAAGAAGCTAATTAGTACTTGAAAGGATATGCACATGTTTCTGCATTTCCTTCCTTTTTTTTTTGCTATGATATCATGCTTTTTACACTAAATATACATAGATTTCTTACATTGATTTAATGTATACTGTACTGTACATGATGGATTACTATACTTGTATGTATATATGATTGCTAATGTGATTGATATTAAAGAAAGGAATTCTTTGTTAAACTTTTTAATGCAAACTTCCACATCTGTTCAGGATGTTTAGAAATGAAGAAAGAAGTTTCAGGTTAATCTGTATATTTTAAAGACTTCATTGAAATGGGTGTGCTGTTCTTATCATTTTCTTTTTAGAGACATTTGCATGATTTGGTGTAAAATTTGTATCTAAGTCATTGAAATTTGTTTGCAGAGAAACGACAGTTATTTACATAATCCAGACTTGAACTCAGTTTGTAGTTACTGTTATTTATATTACTGGTACATCAGGGGAACCTTTGAAACCTGTATTTGTTATCATTCTTTATTTTTTCACACACAAAAAAAAAAAAAAAACAGTTTGTAAGGGCTTATAAACTTGTAGCAAAAATATTTGTAGCTAACAATGTAGTTAGCTATCTTTAAGTAGCTAAAACTAAAATGATAAGTTTATTTAGTATACTGGGATGGAAAGACTAACTTCAAGTAGCTGGGCATGTCTTGGCTTTCACATGTTATACTTGAATATATTTTCAAGAGAAAGGGGGGAGGTTGGGAGTATGAACTATGTAAGAAATGTTAAGGTAGGGCTTGTAATTCTATTTAAGATCATTTTATTTCATTTCCTTTTAAGATCATTTTATGTAAAATCTTTTATTATTTCATTTCTTTTGTAAGAGCAGAGGTTGGGAGTAACATAATATATTGTAGAAATATATTAGGGTGGTTTTGTTTCATTTCTACTTAAGAAATTAGAACTTTTCAGTTAATTGCCTTCCCACAACTGGTTGCAGACAGTGAAAGGCAGTAGGAGTTAAGATGTTGTGGGTGTAAGCACTCAACTCCATACCCTTAATTGATTTTCCATGATTGTTGACTAGTTTAACATTGGCATGTGGTTTTGTTTTGTAAATTGGATATCCCCAACACATTTGGGTGCTGTTACCACAGGCAATATCTATTATGGCTTTGTGGTGATTACTGGGAATTACCTATAATGGCTTTATGGTGAAGACTGGGATTTACAGTGGATTTTACAAAGAACTTCTTGTTGCTATTTCATATACATATTGGTTTGTTAAACCACATTTTACTTTATATTTTTAGAGAGAAAAATCTTTGTATGTTATTTTAAAAATCCCTGTATTTTAGCAATGTAAAATGTGCACATGCATGCTAACTACTAGTTCAGAGTGTAGGATGTAAAGTAAATGTACAAATTAAAATGTGTCTGTATATATATATATATGATTATTCATGAGATTCTATGGAAACCTAAAAGTTCATCCTATTTTGACATATTGAATAATGCTAATTTACATATCTTTTCAGGTGGGTTTGCTTTAGTATTTCTTGTGAAGGGAGCCAACAGTGTTAGATATGCTCTCAAAAGGATGTTTGTCAACAATGAACAGGACTTAACTGTGTGTAAAAGAGAAATCCAGATTGCAGTAAGTATGACAGATATCCTTACATAGTAAAATCTACACAAGTATTCTAACTGGTAATCCATATTGCAGTACATGTGTGAGGTATTCTTACACAGTAAAATCTACACAAGTATTTTAACTAGCAATCTGGATTGCAGCAGGTGTGTCAGATATCTTTACATAGTAAAAAGTACATGAATATGTTAACTAGTAATCCAGATTACACTAAGTGTATAAGGTACCTTTATAAAGGGAAAGAAATTAAAAATATATATATAGACACTTCCAATAAGAAAAGTTTCAGTAAGTGCATAAAATGCTCTTTTTTTAAAAAAAACTGCATAGGCACACTTGCATTTTAAATATTGTATTCTATGTCTTGATTTTTAGACTAACAATAGACTGTTATTCCTTGCATATATATACACTGTATATTTTGATTGCGTTATAATTTTGGCCAGTGACTTTTTTAAAACAGTGACATTATTTATTGTGAATATAACACAATAGTTTTGATCATTTTAAAGTAGATTTACTCTACTTTTTGTAAGCAGATAGAGATACTTTAATGATAAATATCTACTTAAAAACAGTAATGATACACTGTTGGATTTTGAATTAAAGAATTATAAGTAATTCACATGTTTCTTCTAGAACACTTTCAAGTATCTATTACACATTATAATAATTGTGAATAACTCTCAAGGAGACCAAAAGCTCAGATTAAACTAGAATCAAACATACTTCAGTAGTGGTACTATTTGAGAGACATGGTTGATAAGAGGGAAAAATCTGGAAGGTTTCTACCTTCCCTTAAATATTATGTTATTGTAGCATTTCCCAACACTTATGTGTGTACCCAAACATTATCATAACATAATATTCAAGACAATATGCCTATTTGAAGTATGATCAAAGTTAATTTTAAGTTGGTCAATGCAGTATAGTGTTAAAATTTAATCCATTAGATTCAAATTAGGATGAATATCACAGTATGTTTTATAATATTAACTATAAGAAAGTATTCTGAACTCATAACAACTATAAGTCATTAATTGAAGGGTTCAGTACTGTTACTATTAGCAGTGTTTCCAATTGTAATTTCAAAAATAATTTTATGTTTAGTCAATTTAGAAATTTAGGTTAGGCTTAGTTCTATATACCATTAGTGAATTATAGGTATCTACACAGTGTAGTCACAAGTAAATAGACACCACATTTTCAGAAAAAATTACATTTTTCAGTCATATTCACATGAATTGATATATTTATAATTTAATTAATATCTAGTAGATCTTCCTTTCACTTCATGGAGTTCGTTGATCCTTTGGGGCATTGTGAGGATCATCTCCTCAATTTTAGATTGTGGGATTTTCGCCCACTCTTGCTTCAAAACTTGGAGTAGATCGCTCTTCGAAGTTGGTTCTTTTAGTTGTTTCTTGACTTGCTGGTCGAGTATGGCCCAGAGGTTTTCGATGGGGTTCATGTCAGGAGATTGGCTCGGCCAGGGCAACTTCTGGA
>NW_013666619.1:246847-250055 GCF_000517525.1 Limulus polyphemus | reverse complement strand
GTGAACACAAATTAGTTATCATAAATCAGTTAAATGCGAAAAATTAGGTGTCTATTTACTTGTGACCACTCAGTGTATGTTCTCAGCTTATTCAAAAACTTTAGAAACGTGTATATAATTTCAAAATAAGAGCATTGGTCAAAAGTACGCTTAAGTAGTAGAACTTAAAAGTTGTAGTGCTTATAGATTAATGTAGAAGAAACAAACAGAATATTAAACTGAATTGTAATTTTATAATTTAATCAATTTATGTATGTTAATGTGTAATTGCTTTTTTTTTTACTCTAATTTACAGAGTAGTCTCCGAGGTCACAAAAATATTATTGGTTTAATAGATTCGAATATCACACATGTTGGAGGGGGGGTGTATGAAGTATTAATGCTTATGCATTATTGTAGAGGTAAGTTCATAACGTATGGAAGATTCTTTAGTAGATAAATCAAAAACTGCTTTCTATGAAACAGTGTTAATAATGGTTAACTGTAGAATTAATAATACTTGTTGTTGATACACATTTTTTTGAATTGTTTAATTATCAAATTTCTTTTAGATCCATAACTTTATTGGTTACAGTCTCCCTAATAACACACAAATCATGATAACAAATTGAAGAAAAAAAATAACATCATTGTTGCAGTTAATCTGATTTGTTACTGGTGAGGTATTCCATGTACTTTTATATAGAGGAAGGGTGATTTCTCTCTATTTTTCAGGCAGGTCTTTACACTGAATTTTGTAATAGGCAAAAATGTAAAACTACTCAATATGACATAATATGCAGACCCTACTGGTAGTGAATGGCATGAAAACATTGGTAATTCGAGTGTTCATTAAGATCTCAGAAACCTAAAATATATTTACATAATATTAAATAAGAAAATGTAAAAAATGATAGAAATATCGTTCTCAAACAATCATAATTTTTTTTTATCAAAGATGTATATTTCCTGTACACTGTGTATCATGACTGTACTAAGAATAATAAGCTACAAGAAAATTCAAAAATATCAATTGGTTTTCCTAAGTAACTACATTATGTATATATTTTAGTTAATCTTTTGTGTCTGTGGCAACTGCTGCTAATACAGTAATTGAAATTATGATTAAATTGAGTAATGTCACAAAAATAACACAGCCTGCAAATAAAAGTTGTTTTGGTATTTATAACAGATTTTCCATCATTCAGCTATACAGATTTCGAAAACAATAATAATTTTTTCTATCTTGTAAGGATTTTTTGCAAATCGAGAAGAAAAAATAAACTTATTTAGATCAAATTATTATATCATTTACCACAATGAAAATTTTTTATTATCATGTTTATTAACAAAAATACAAACAAACTGAAGAAAGGGGAAGAACACTGATGGCAAATGATCTGCATCTTCATTAATCCTTCTTTTTTTTTTCCTTTTTTTTGTGAAATCTATGTCTTTTTAATCCCAAAATTATGGGTTGTGGTCTTTCTTTTCTGTATTGCGTCTGGAGCATCTCGTTTCAATGACCAGCAGTAATCAGCCATCATGCTGATGCACCACCTTTCCTGATGTCTTGATAAAACCTTTCCCCTTGTTTTTCACTGATGGAACTGAGATTTTCAGGGAAATGGTCAATGTGTGAGTGTTAGAAATGAACTTTCAAGCTCATATTACAACCCAACTTTTTGAATTTATCGAGCATGTTATTGACAATATTTTCGTAACTTGGGTCCTTGTTGTTTCCTAAAAACTTGTCAGTAACATATTTAATGGCAATACATGCTTCTTTTTGAACTTTTTTCATTTTCCTTTCTAACTGCACATCCAAAGTCAATTTCCTAATCTGAGGCCCTCGTCTTTAAGTTTGACTTCTGAAAGAGCTGGGAATTGCCCACATAGATATTTGAAACAGTCACCATTTTTGTATAAGGCCTTTTCAAACTGTTTCATCAAGCCCAGTTTTAGGTGAAGCGGAGGTAATAGGACTTTCTTTGTGTCAACCAAACTTTAATATTCAATGTTTTTCGATCCTGGTATCAGGCTGACTCTACGTGGCCATTGCTTCTTTATCCAGTGCTGATTTTGTGCTCTGCTGTCCCATTCACACAAAAATCATGGAAATCTTGTATAACTGGATTGCTGACTCAACAACATTCAAAGGACTTTTATGTCTCCACAAAGTAGCCAATTATGTTCTCTGTATTTGACCTTATTAAGAAGAAATTTGAGCCATTGCTTCTTTATCCAGTGTTGATTTTGTGCTATGCTGTCCCATTCACACAAAAATCATGGAAATCCTGTATAACCGGATTGTTGACTCAACAACATACAAAGGACTTTTAAGTCTCCACAGAGTAGCCATTTATGTTCTCTGTATTTGACCTTATTAAGAAGAAATTTGAGATTTTCATACGTTTCCTTCAAGTGAACTGAATGAGCATTGTGAAGTAGAACCTCTTTTAGACTTCTTTTGGAAGAATCAATGAACAATCTCCTCTCACTTGGTTCATAAACTACAGCTCCTAGCTATTGGTATTAATTCAACAATATTGTTGCAATAAACCAGTGAACATTCATGTGATAAGTATGGTATAAACTCTTTCTCATGATTTCTGTACCAGTAAAATGATGTCCCTGGAGAAAATACGTTCTTAACCCGAAGTCTGGACCCCAAATTCTCTGAAGAATCCTTTGGAAGGCCCAAATCATTAAGTTCACTTTGTATGAAAAGTTGTGGTTCACCAGACATTTCAGGTTGAAAACAATCCCTATATTCATTTCTATTGGCATAAGATTCAGAATCAGATGAAACTGTATCAAGAGTCTCTGGTATAGTAGGTACATGTTCATGAGCAACAGATCTTATAGCAGATTGGAGGTTTAGATAAGAACTTTCCTTTTTATTTCGAGTGTTGTAGCATTTCATGTTATATGAGCAAAAATAGCAGTCATCTCCATGGTTTCTAGGCTTACACCAGACCACTGGAATTCCAAAAGGCAAAGACTTTTTCTTACCTTTAGTCCATTGTCTCAACTCTTCGACACAAACGGTGCAAACTATGTGCAGAGCCCATGATTTGTCTTGGTTCACAAGTTTTATTCCAAAATATGCATAATATGCTTTTTTGACAAATTCTGTAACGTTTTGCCTTTGTTTCTGTACAACACACTTACCACATTTTGAAGGCTCGCATTGTATTTCAGCTGATATAAAGGCTACTTTCAGTCT
>NW_013666619.1:234897-246633 GCF_000517525.1 Limulus polyphemus | reverse complement strand
AACACACTTTTGCTTTTAGTACTGTCATGTTTTAAAGTTAATTATACAGATAGTAGGTGATGTGGTACACCAGATAATCTTCTCCACCAAGTCATATAAAGCTACTTAATAATGATTACTTGGACTGATATGAGCTAATAAAGCATATGTAACTGGTCGGAGTGTGGGTTTTGTTACTTTCATTTGTTGAATATGTTCAGTATCAAGAGAAGTTGACTGTTTCAGTATTTTAACACATACGTAGTTATTTAGGTGTTATAATGCAAATAAGGTAATATAAGCCATAAGTAACCAAGACCCTCCACCTTTTTTATCATTTGGGTAGGCTTGCATCTTGCAGAATAAAAGTCTTTGGTAGATAGTATAAGATGGTGCTGAACAAGTCCTACTTCAGCATCATTTGGAGCATCTTTGAACCTCTTGTTTTATTGACAAAAAGTACCAGGATGACGTTGTTTGTCTTTTTCTGTGTAACTTTTACATTTGGTTCTACGAAATCATTAGAAACTGGTCTGAGATTAATATAATAAATATTTTTGGCCATTTGAGTTATGTCTTTCACAAGAAAATAAGTAAAATTGATTTCCAGCACAGTGGGGTGAAGACTTTTGCAAGACACTGTATGTTAAGTTACTACATAAGTTTGAATTGTTGTTTTTCCAAATTTCAAAGTAGAAATGGTAAACCATAAATATAAGTCCTGACTGTGGCAGAATTGATGATTTTCAGTGTTGGATTATTTCATGTTGTTTGAGATATGAAAAGTCAGTTAGGAATAATAAACCCTTTTTATAGTGGTGTTATCTCATGTTTTAAATTCAGAATCTTTTTTCTTTTCTTTTTTTTAAAAATTCCTTTAGAATAAAGTATGCTGAAATTATCATTGTTTCTGTTAGGTGGTGATCACATAAACCATACTGATTATCCTGAAAAATATCGTAGTGACTGTAAATTAACCTTTATTAACATATTTTAAAAATAAAAACATGTTTTCTGTACTTCATTAGGCCACGTTTTACAGTTGATGAATGAGAAGCTCCATGTAGGGTTTTCTGAACAAGAAGTTATGAGAATATTTTGTGATGTGTGTGAAGCATTATCAAGACTTCATCATTGTCAAACTCCTATTATTCACAGAGATCTCAAGGTATTGTATACAAAAGCTTTATAACTATTATGCTTTGCCCATATACCAAAAGTTGCTTTGGTTTTTCTGGATGTATTAAGCTAAGTTATAATTTTTTACCTTATCTTTGTACTTCTCAAAATTATAACTTTACTCTTGTACTTTCTAAGCTTATTGTTATCATTATAACTTGTGTGTGAGTTTTTATTTTCTGCCTAGAATGCTGTTCAACTTGTTTATTTATCTTCACTTAAGCTTTAAAATTAAAAACCTTTTGTTCATTTATAGTTTTTGGAGAACATTATAAAGTTCTTGTATTAAATGTGTAAAAATTTTTTAAGTAGAATAATTAGAAATTAAGAATGGGAGCACCAAAAGTAAGGAAACAAGGTGGGAATGGGCAGGATAACATTACAACACATGGTGTTTTTTGACAAGTACAACCTCAAAGTGGATGTGGCACTCGTACTTCGTGTGCTTTTTGTAAGTTGGTAATTGTTCAAACTAAATGAAAGGTGTATATAACTAAATTTCTCCGTTGTATAGTTTCAGCAACCCGGCACAAATACATGTATGTAATCAAATTACGTGACCATAAAGAAATGCATGACATCATAAGGGGGGTGTTTGATGTTGGCAGTGAGACAGGAAGTTCCTGTAGTTATATTTTGCTTATGGGAGACTATAGCTATCTAACTGGTATGAGGTGGGCCAAAAGAATAATATAAAAACTGCTGATTTTTGAAATTTGTTAAGTATTTCGAAAAGGATTAGCTACTGATAAGACTCAATTCAGATCTGTAATTAGTTCAAAGTGAAACATGAAGTAGGAATGGATGAACGATGACCACACCCTCCTTGAGGTTGCACCGTGTCAAAAACCAAGTGTTTTAATGTTTTCCTGTTCATTCCTACCTTGTTTCCTTATTTTTTGGTACTTCCATTCCTACTTCCTAATTTTTTATATAAAAATCTTTTATACTTGTCCCATAGCTTTTTTTGCTACTTAGTTCTGTGAATGACTGGGCTCTAGGCATATCCTTTTCATAGCTTTTCTTGGTACTAAGTCTCAAGAGGGACTGGGCCTGTCCTTCTCGTAGCATTTCCTGGCTTTTGCTGACATCTTTGCTATAATTTTTCTTCCATCTAGCCAGAGTGGTAGTCTTTTCTTTAGCTGGAATAATGGCTAAGGCTTGTTTCGCATATTCAGCATTTCTGTTTCTAACCTTATCTTTATTATTGCAGTAATGCTTTCTTCATTTGGACAAACACTTTTCAAGGTTATCAACATAATGATTTTTTCTTTCCTCTCGTTTTGATTTCTTGAAAGGCATATTTTAAAAATTGCGCTGTTTCAAGTACAACCTTAGATGTCAATAGGTCACACTAGTTTGAAAACAATGCAAAGGTAAGTTATACAACTTATCATTCTTGTTTTCAGTCCAGAGCACTCAAGTAAAGCTGTGTCAAACTTTAGCAGTGGTAGCATTCCTTTTCACGTAGCGCATGCACATAAGCATTAATACCTCCGTGTGTGATATGAGGGTGGGTTGTTCCTTGACAATTCACAGAGCATGCTCATAATCATAGAATATGGCTACTAGTGTATTGTTAGCTCATTAGTAGTGTTGCAAAATGGTTATGGTAATTACTTTTTATTACCAAGATTATAAGTAAAACTAAGAAATATGCTTTTAACTAAGGTAGCGTAATTCAATGTGCATTTAGATTTGCAGAAGGTGAAGGCAGGAGAGAGTTATGCCTTTCCAACAACATTAGGCACTCAGTCAGATTGAAAAATTTGTAGTTTTTGGACATTTTTGTTTTTACTCTACTGACTTTTTCAAGTGTTTGGTGGCTTATTACTCTGCAGTTGGTTTGTTTCCTACTCAACAGTATATGTAAAGTGCTTATAAAGTTTTGTTTACATACTGTTTGAGATTTTAATTTTAATTGCACATCTGGCCCATTCCTATTATAAGTACTACTGTACTTATGATACTTTAACTTATTTAAATCTTAATTATACTAGTCAAAAAACATTAGTATTAGGCCTACAATATTTTTAACACTACATTTAACACTACAAGAATTAAAATAATGTATAATAATATTATTTCAACCACACTATGCTTGTCATATCCAGATAAAGAATGTAGTGTTAAAAAATATCATAGGTTTAAGAATAATGTCTTATGTCAAGTATAATTATAATCACACATGGGCAGCTTGAAAAAGGTGTTCACACCATCACAATTGTTGTTGTAACAACTGGCTTATATAGATAGTGTTTTGACCATTGCATTTGTTGTGTCCTATTCAGCCTAATGAACTGTATTGAGTGAAATGCATCCTCAGCAATTGATATGGTGAACATAATGTGATTGAAATACTGTTATGATACACGCTTCAAAATCTTGAAAATCCCCGAGGAATTAATATTGTGTTTAAAGAATATTATAGGCCTAATACTAATGTCTTGTGTTAGATATACATAACTGTTTCATTTAAATTAAATATGAGAGTTATGATCAAGATAAAGCATGAGTGTTAAATTTAATATTTTTGGAAGTGATAATTTATCACAGGTTTGCTTATGTAACTGTTTATGAGTCCTTTATGGTGTAGTTCAATTGTTGTGAATTGACGTCACATTACTCAAACCTTTTGAATTTTTCTCGTTGCTTTGAGTGAGTATTGTTACATCATAAGGTCTCATAGTTTGTAGAAAATTCTAGGCCTCAGTTGGGCAATAGATATATATATATAACCAACTAAGTTTGAAGTAAGTTAGTAAAAGTGAAGTTAGACTGCGTATCAGGTGATTTCTAAAATGAATTTCTCTGCTTGTATTGTAATAACTCTCAACATGAGCTTAGTCAATTTGACTGACCACATGACCTCATTGTACTCGTTTAAAATCTTTATAGTTTTAATACTTTTAACTTTCAATATGGTGTGTATATCTTCACAAACTTTGGCAGTCTTTCAATTAATATTATATGTCTTTCACATAAAAAAAAATCATTTTTTAATGAAGTATTTTTAATAAGATAAAGATTTGTCCATTAATATATTGAGCAATTGTTTTGAATAGTCCATGTGCAAAGTAACTGGTAATTTTGAGTCTGATTTTTTTTTCATATACATCACAATATGTTTATGCTTGTGTTACTGTGAGGTAAAAAAAACAACATTAAAATGAATTATTTTGTGTGTGCAATAAGTTGATTCTATTCCTTAATTCTTGCTGTTCTCTGCTCTTGAATTAGCTTAAAGCCAAGCTAAAAATATTGGTGTTTGTGGTTATTATTTTGTGTTGTATTAAAGTTAGCTGGTTGCATTTACTACTATCTAATATAATTTCATTTTGACATTTCCAGATTTTCAAACTTTTAATTTTTGTTATATAATAGTAAGTATATGAAAACATAGAATTTCTTTTGTTCATTTAATTTTTCTGACAGGTTGAAAATATTCTGATCAGCGATAGTGGACACTATGTTTTATGTGATTTTGGAAGTGCTACAGCTAAGGTTCTCAATCCACAAAGTCATGGAGTTAATGCTGTTGAAGAGGAAATAGCAAAGTAAGCTTTTAGTACTGAAGTAGGATTGTACTGATATTAAATATTTAACTGCATCTCATTCTCACAGAACGTTGTCAAATGGGCCATCTACTCAGTTCTTGTATATATATATATACAAGATACAACAATTTGGAAGCATAATGAACAGTTTTTTATATGTACTACATGTTTCAGCAGAGCTTGTAGAAACATACTAGAAACTGGTTTATACAAGTATTGCCTCAGTATTTCTTGAAATGACCATCATGTATTTAACTGTTCTGCATTTTTATCATTGGAACATGAGTTAAAGTTGGCAAAAGTCCAGTGTTTACTGATCGTTCTAGCCATAAAAAAATGGAATATGTAGTGTTCCAAAATGGCCTAGAGCACACAAGTGAGCAAATAGACCCCTCTGGTATTTAAGGGTTGGGGTCGAGAATGAGCCAAAAGATTCATTTGCTGTTCTCATCCCTGCATCCCATTTTTTAAGGGTTGAGATGAAATGGTGCTGTGATTTAAAGATTTCTAAATGTTTGTTTTCATAATAAAAGTTAGCCAGAGAAATTGCAGTTTTTGTATTAATTTTATCCTTTTTTTCAAATATTTGATATTATAATTTTATTTCATAGAATTTTATCAATAACTATTATAAAGCATAATTGCTTACGTGCAATCCTTAGACAGATGAAGTGCTTATGATGTGGTAAAGAATGTAAGATAAATTGAAACAATATATACTTGAGTAACATAGAGCTTTTCATGCAAAAATATTGTATCGTTAAGTGTTTTTTTTTGTGTTGTGTTTGACAGATACACAACTTTATCATACAGAGCACCTGAAATGGTAGATTTATATAGTGGAAAACTTATAACAACTAAAGCTGACATTTGGGTGAGTAGATGCTGTTCTGTTGATTATCATATAAGTGACTAAAAGTGCTGATATTTTTTGGAAATTATAGAAGTTTTAAACCTCCACGTGAAGAACAAACAATCATTAGGGCATGCAGAGTAAGTTATTTAAGGCCCACATTGTGCTTGCCAAAACAATTCAACAGTTGTTTATGACTGTAGTAATGAGTTATGTAAGGCCTATTTAGTGCTTGCAAGAACACAACAGTTGTTTATGACTGTAGGAATAAGTTATTTAAGGCCTGCTTTGTGCTTGTCAAACTACAACAACAGTTGTTTTTGACTGTAGGAATAAGTTACAGAAGGCCTACTTTGTGATTGCCAAACCACTGCAACAGTTGTGTTTGACTGTTGATCAGAGTTGTGAAGAAAAGAATTTCTAGGCTTGTTACATTTAACTGAAACTTAATATTAAGACACTAAACTGCTTGTCTCTTGTGTTGCTTTTTGTTTGTTATTTTATTGAACCAAATTTTAGAAATGTTCTGAAGAATGATACTTTAAAAATTAGGTATTGTGTAATCTAGCAGATCATAGAATATTGGCAAGTTTAGGCAGCTAATCGTACTGAAAGTTAAGTACACTTGATGAAAATAAGGTTATAGGTCTTATGCTGCTTTTGTAACTACTTCCTTCATCACTGATCATACCTAATCTATTGGACATGAAATGCACTGTTTCTCAGTTCCATAAATGTTGTGAATATGTGGAGTTCTAATGTTAAGTTTATCCTTGAAACATCAAGCTTATATTTTAGACATTCTCACTACTGTTCAAAATAGTATACAGGTGACCTTTTATGAAATAAATGTGCAAGAAACCACCCATCCGGTGCTGCAGTTACCACCATTTATTGCCAGCAAAGAAAGACGTGATTATAAGTTAGCTTCATAAGATTACAAATGTTTTAGTAACCAAGAAACCAGTAATGTTGCTATGAGAAACCTTAGTCATCTGCCATTAAAAGTTTCATTTCATATAATTTTATCAATAACTATTAAAGAACATAAATGCCTACAAAGATAATAACAAATGAACTGCATTATTTTGCTCATCTAACTTAATTTGAAGTTTATTGATTAAGAGACTCTCGTTTATGACAATCCTTCTTCATTAACCACCATAAAAAAATGCCAAATAAATATAATTACCCTTTTTTCTTTCTAGAATTACTGCAAATTGTAACAGAAAATAGCTTGAGGTCATAACAGTGTACATTTGTTTCGACTTAAATTTTATTGTTTTATTGCCATTTGAACGGTGTCTAACTAATAATCCCACCACAAAAGTTATAAGTCACTCAGGAAGCGTGTACTTATGTTACCATATTGAACCATGTAATGCATGAGCTACTTGCAACCATACCTCATAAAGAATTTTATTTTTTTATCATACCTTATCTAACAATCTTATCCTTATCTGGATCGCCTTTTTTTTTTTTTTTTTGCTGTTGACTGTCAAAACTTAGCCTGCTTTTTTATGCTCAATTAAATAATGCACTTAAAAACACAGAATAATAACACACAAAGAACAAACAATGCCTTATAACTGTCATAATTTTTCTGCCTTTCTAACTATGCAACAAGAGTCTTTAAAAATTCATTTAAGCTTGTTGGTGTGATTTTCATGAGAATCAATTTGAAACTGAACCCAGAAGTAGACATGAAAAACAATGTAATATAATATGCCATTTGATAGATTAAAACTTTGGCTTTCTATTAGTTATAAATGATATAGTATAAAATGTCAAAGAGAATTATTAGCAGTTTGGAAAAGAGAGGATGTGACGTGTGTGTGGCATGTTGGTCTGATTTTCTAGTTTATGGCTTTGTAGACAAATAAGATTGAAGGCTATCAAAATTTTGCTTTGCCTGAGTAATATATTATAATGAGTAATTTACACTAAATTCCATACTTCTCAGAGGGGTGGTAAATAAATTTGTGAAGAGGTAAACTTAGAGAGCAAATGTCAAAATTCTCATACTAGGGGAGATTGAGGATTTTTGTAAATATTTCCTTATTAAAATTTAAAACTTGTATCCAAATTTGAATTATTAACTGTGTTTCTGTGTCAAGTTTATATATATATCATGATAATAAAGTAGTTTAATTAAATTTTGAATGTAACTAAAAAGTCATAACATGCACATTTTGACCTACTCATAGCAACAATTTAATGCTAGAAAATGACATGAATTCAAATTTTATAGCATTAAATATATATATGATATGCAAGTTTGAAGCTACCTAGTTGTTAGTCTAATATGACATAAAAATCATCTTAAGATATTATACTCATATTAAACATTTAAAGTTTTGAATACAAACTTTGGTCCTTAAACCTGAAACAAATATTTCAAACTACACTGGGATTTAAGGTATATCTTAGGTAAACTTGTTGGTAAGCTCAATAGCACAACTTAAGTAATTGTTTTTTAATTAAACTTGCTTGTTTACTTGTATATGGTAATATTAAAGCACTTTTCTCTCTAGTAACATTACAGTTTGGTTGCTTAGGAATGTTTCAATAAACATGAATAATATTTATTGTTGAGATAGCTCAAAACATTAGCCAAATGTTTGACATCTTTAAAAATGATGATATTTTTACCCACTTAACCTTCTCTAGCATATTTGTTTAAACAAGAAAAGATATTTGTGAAACCAACACTTCATGGTAGGAACTAAACAAGTTAACGTGTTACGGGGCTGATTTTGATTCCATAGCTACATCATATACTTCATCATATAAATTATTGTGGACTTGAAAATATAATTCCTTGATGGCAAAATTCACAAGTTTCTGAAATTCATGCTTGTGAAATATCAGCTTATCTTTGTTTTGATATTAAAGCCTTAAGCATAACTTTATAGCTTTATCTAACAGAATGTTGTGCTAGTTATGATATAGAAGTCCAGCTCTGTATGATGTTTGAAGAAATATTTATTTTGTTATCATTTGACTACTGTGATATTTACCCTAAAATGTAAAATATCAAATTACTCCATTTTCATTACGTTACTGTTGGGAGATGGTACTACTGTGATATTTACCCTAAAATGTAAAATATCAAATTACTCCATTTTCATTATGTTACTGTTGGGAGATGGTACTACTGTGATATTTACCCTAAAATGTAAAATATCAAATTACTCCATTTTCATTATGTTACTGTTGGGAGGTGGTACTACTGTGATATTTACCCTAAAATGCATGAAGTCAGTGAAAAAAAGACAAGTTTATTTCTTTTTAATTCTCAATGTTTAATCTTATATTTTCATATTAAATATTATTTTTTTTCCTTGAGTGAATTAACATTTTTTTCATTATCATTTAGCTTTCTTGTCCATTCAAATTTGATTTCAGTTTCTACAGTTTATTGTCAGTTTCAGTCGAAAGGTTAAAATACTTCACCCAAAATAAGTTTAGTCATACCCTGAATAATTTGCATGGCCATCTTTGATGGTAAATACTGTATAAAGCTTTGATTCAAAACACCTTATAAATTAAAAGTTTGTTGTGTTTTTTGGTTCAAAAATGTGTCATACAGTGTAAGTCTAGTTAACAGATCTAAAAAATGTGAACAAACCAAATTCATACTTTCTCCAAGATCAGTCATATTATCATACTTAAAAGTATAATGTTTTAGGTTAAAATAGCTTTTATTCTGTAATAACTGACACTAAACTTTAAGTATGATGTCTTGGATTTAGTAAAGAATACAAAAATTAATGTGGTTGTATAATAAACACTGCAATTTTTTATATTCTTATATTGCCTAAATCTTATTTTTCTTATAGGTTTCTTAACTGTAATATTTGTTTTTCATTGTGTATGCCAGTCTAGTCTGGATAACAATTATTACTTTTCTTCTAGGCTCTCGGATGCTTGTTATATAAACTTTGTTTTTTCTCTCTGCCATTTGCGGAAAGTGCCCTTGCAATACAGAGTGGCAATTTCACGGTTCCTGACAATTGTCGATATTCAAAAAAACTTCACTGTTTAATAAGTAAGTATTTAGAATTTTTTGTTTTAAATTAACATTCTTACTGTTTTTGAACATTAAGTTCATATCTAAAGTTACTGTTACATTGTTGTTGTTTTTGCTGTGCAGGAACCTTGGGTAGATTTTTTTTTGTGCATTTAACTTCTTATTCAGCTATTTGTACACTCATGAAATTGTACAGTTTGTATTTGTACTTCCTGGATTACACTTCATACTTGTGTTTTGACAGGATATATGCTTGAACCAGATCCTGATAAGAGGCCAGATATCTTTCAAGTGTCCTATTTAGCATTTAAGATGGTTGGAAAAGACTGTCCAGTCCAAAACCTTCATGTAAGTTCATATAAAACTCCTAAAAAAACTTTTGTTAATTGTCAGGTAGCATTGGAAGAATTGATTTAAAATTGCTTTCATAGTTATGGTCTAATATTGCTTTGAAAATCACTTTGCACTTGGAACAGCCAACACTCTAACTTCATATATTCACAGACAAATCTTTAGTAAAAATAATTAATTAAAAAATTAGATACTTCATGTACAAAAGAATCGTAATGTTTACTGAAAGCTTGCCAAATATTAAATTTTAGAGTATAGAAATCCTGATAGTTACAAAGCCAATATAATCCTCTAATCACATATGGAAAAAGTTCATGGTTTCAAGAAATAAATTTCATCAAAAAATTGCTTACAACTGAAAAGAAACTTTCTATATAATTTAATCAAAATATACGTAAAATTAATTTTATGAAAATAGCCAGAATTATAAAATTATTCTTATTTAATGACACTATATTTAACCTAGCAAAAATAACATACCATTAAAGTTGTGAATCCTGAATTAGACCATAATTGTGAAAGCAATTTTAGACCATAACTGTGAAAGCAATTTTAGACTATAACTGTGAAAGCAATATTAGACCATAACTGTGAAAGCAATATTAGACTATAACTGTGAAAGCAATATTAGACCATAACTGTGAAAGCAATATTAGACCATAACTGTGTTACTTGTCATAAGTCTTAAGCAATATAAGGTAAACAACTGTAGTTTCCTATAACAATTAGCAGTCATTATGGAAAGAATAAAAGGGCAATTTATATTTATTTCATATTTTTTATGGTGGTTACAAGATCAGTCAAATTGACCAAGTCCAGAGTTAAGGAAAGAGAAGATAACAAATAAAAATATATAGTTAAACTGAATACAAAAACGTTTGATAATTATTTTAAAGATTACACAAATGAAATCTGAGAATTTTCAGATGAAGAAGTGTTTTTAATCTCAACAACATTTGTGGAGAATTATTATTTTTCATTATTTTTACCTAATCTAACCTTATCTAGCCTAATAAGTTTCTAAATAAAAATGTACATGAAAAAACAAGAAATATAATACTTCCATTTGACATCTTTTTTTTTATGTCGGTTGCTGATGAAATGTAAGCATGTTTTTTGTAATAATGGTACTAATACATTAAATAATTTTTATTTACTTAAAGAATGCACCTAAGAGCACAAAATGATAACATGCACAAAGCAAACAATGTCCTTTAACTATAGAAATTTAATTGGCTTTCTAAGTAAGACATATGATAAACCTTAAATTAATTCCCTTAACTTCATGATCAAACACCATGAGAGAGAGTTCTAAACTGAGGACAAAATAGACAAAACACTATACTGAAAACAACATAACATTGTACGTCATTTGATAGAATAAAAACATCTTTCTGTTGGTTATAAATGGTATAATAGAAAACATCAGAGAGAATTATTGGCATTTTGTGAAAAAGAGAGTGTGACAGGTGAACTTGGCAAGAGGATCTGACTTTCTAGTTGAAGATTGATAAAAATTAAACTTTGCATTAGTAATATCTATATTATAATGAGTAATTTATTTTAAACTATGTACTTCAAGACAGAATGGTAAATAAATTAGAGAATGGGCAAGAACTACTGAACAAATGTCATGACTGTCATACAAAGGGAGATTGAGAATGTATTTAAATATTTCCTTTTAAGAAATTGAAAATTTATATACACATTTTTATATATATAGGTATCTAAACAGTGTGGTCACAAGTAAATAGACACCACCTTTTCAGAAAAAATGAAAATTT
>NW_013666619.1:231833-233940 GCF_000517525.1 Limulus polyphemus | reverse complement strand
TGGGATCCATTTCGATGCTCCTCTTGAAAGTTTTTTTTTGTCCTCTCCGATGAACCAGGACGACCCGGACGCTGCTCAATTGTTTCCTTGCTGTTTCCTGAACTGCATTATGATTCTGTTGACTGTCGGTAGCGGGGTTCCCAAATTTTGCAAAATTTGCCGCTGACTTATTCCACCATCTGCTTGATCAACTATCCTTCCTCTAACAAAATCTGACAATTCGAGTGAACCTTGAGTTCTAGGCATGTTGTAGCACAAGATAATTAGTGTGCGGACCATTTTCATTTATATAGTGCTCTATGAACACAAATTAGTTAGCATAAATCAGTTAAATGACGAAAAATTAGGTGTCTATTTACTTGTGACCACTCAGTGTAGTATTAAGATTTGATTTATTAACTACATTTTGAAGCCAAGTTTATTTGTTTACATTGATGATAAAGTAATGTAATTAAATTTTAAAGTTATTGTAAATGATCATGACATGCACACTTTGACCTACACGTAGTGAGAAGGCTAATCTCAGTTGAAAATAAAAAAAACAATTGAAAACATTAATGTTATCTAAGAATAAAAAGCAGTTGAAGTTAAAAATGAGTTGTTTCAATATGATTACTTGTATGTACAGAAATCTTTGTGACCTTTAGGTTTTTCCCACTTTTCTTTCAGATTTTGTATATACTCCTAATACATTTTCAAATAAAATAAGGTATTCGTTTTATGTTAACAAAGCAAACATCAGAATACTATAAAACATTTACAAGAATTGACAGTAAATTAACCAAGAATAATAGTGATTAATAATGTATTTGCAATCACTTGTTTTTATTCTATATGTTTGTCGAAGCTAACTTGAATAAGGAGAGTTATTCATCAAACTTATTTTGTATTAAGAACTCATTTTCTAGCTGTTCACATACACTTCATGTGTTGTGACTAGGTGTTCTCAGCATATATTTTATTTGCATGTAAAACAGCATGCCATGACTTACATAAACATTCACAAAAAAAAATTATATTTCTTTACAGAATATAATCTGTTTTCTTTCCATAATTGTAAAGTTAATTTAATAAGCTATTAAGATCTTCTGATTAAACAAGTTTCCTTGATTTCACATGATTTGGTATATATATATATATATTTTTATTTCTTGTGTATGTTGGGGGGATTAGAGTACAACATTCTCTTTGCAGTACTAGTACAAGTAATACACTTTGAATTACTATCATTTATTTTCTCCAGAACTCTCCACTACCCAGTCTTGAACACCTTCCAATTCCACAGTTAGAGAGTGAAGCTAGAAAAGCAGTTACTAAACCACAAAGGTAACTAGAGACAAGTGATCTGTTAATAACTATTAATGTATTAACTATTGTGTTGTTGATTTGTATAAAATCTACTAAATTATAGATGTTAGAACACTTTAATATCTAATGTATTAGTTACTGTGGAGCAGCTACTAATTAATAGTTAAGTACATTACAAATATTGATTTGTAATTCAAGCAACAGCTTAAGACACAAAGTAGAATACTATACAGATCAATAGTATATGATTTACTAACTCCAATTAACTCTTTCAATACGGAGTCGATCAATGTGACGACCTTGTAACCATTTTGTGCTTGTTATAGTTTTCATGCTATAACTTTTAAATTAGTTAGTTAATGTTAATGAAATTTGGCAGTGTATCAGTAAACAATACAATGCTTTCATATGTAAAATATCTAATTTTTAATTAAGTCATAGGGTTTGTAAAGCGATGTTTTTCTCATGTCTATTTTTTTTTCACATCTTGCCTATCTATCATGCAAAGTAATTTTCATTTTAAGATTAAAAATACTTTTATACATCAAAAAATTTTGAAATTTCATATGCAAAATCAAAATCAAATGTCTGGATAGTTATCGATTGTTTCTTAAGAAAAAATTATATTTTATCTGTTATTTTCAGTAAGTAATCTCTGTTCAGGTTTGATAGATTTGAACGATCTTGCAACCACCATAAAAAAATTAGGAAATAAACATAAATTATGCCTCTTTCATTCTAGAATGAACACAGATTATAATACGAAAACATAAATGTTCAGACGAAATAGCTTAAATCT
>NW_013666619.1:226880-230896 GCF_000517525.1 Limulus polyphemus | reverse complement strand
ATTCCTTCTAATGGAACTTCTCTGGCTTGTAATAGAAAGTATTACAATCACAGATATTGTTAGTGCTCTTCAGTTCTTACAAGCAAGTATTTACTCTGATTACAGTCCTCAGTCATTTTTTTTTTTAATATTTACTTTTAGATTAAGAAATTGAGTAATGTATAGTTCTAAAATTTGAATTATAATTTACAGTTTGATACCAAACTTATTGACATAAATTCATGAAATAGTACTTCAATAAAATTTGGAATGCGAGTCAACAAACGAGATGACATGGCCTTTCACCTATGACCCATCTTAAAAGGGTTTTGAGGATGTTTTATAAAATCTCCTTAAGTTATAATATATTGGCATTATTTAATGTAGTTGGTGCACTTGTTAGGCTTTTTTTTAACACTTAAAAACATGCACAAACTTAAATTAATTACAAGTGAGATACTGCATCATAGTGAGTAATTTTGTGTTTTTGCCTGTTACAACAATTAATGTAAATAACTGGCTGAAAAACTGGATGAAGTCATTAATCTTCTATGTGGGATCCCAGCTGTAATTAGTGGAATTAATTGCAATGTTGATGATAATTTTGTTTAAAATTTTTTTTTTTTGTCTGATGCAAAATCATAAATCCTCGAGTAAGTTGGTGCTCGATTACTTTAGAAAAATATGTTTAAAAAGCTGATGAACTGTAACTGGACTGGAGCTAAAGAAGAGGCAATTTTTAATGTTTATTGAAAATCATCTGTTTCAGTACAATGGGATGTATATGCATAAATGCTTGTTTTGTAACAGGTAGTGCTTCTCAGCCATTTTATACAAAGAAAGAGGTGTAAATTTAGTAACTACTCATTGATTTTTAACAATTATTGTAGTCTTTTTTATTTATTTGCAACTTTGTTTTTTCTTCTAGAAATGTAGCTGGGCCTTTTGTGGAAAAAACTTCAGTAGTACCAAGGCAGCGACCCAAAGGATCTCAGGCTCCTCCTACAGTTGGAAACCTTCCTCTATTAACACAGAATAATCTTGCTTCTCCTTTCCGCCCAGCATCAAACAGTTCTCAAGACCTCCCTGTTAAAACACCCAATCAAGGTAAAGTTTGTCTAATCACATGTAAAATAACCCTATGGTCACTTCACAAAAAAAAGAGCTGTTTGTTCATTAATTTTTTGTAGTTGCACCTCAATTAAGGTTCATCTCATTTTAAGAAAACGAAAAAGTTCTTGAGAACATTTTTTATACATATTACTTTTCTTAGGTTACAACTTCAAAATGGTGTATTTAAGTGTTTTACACTCACAAAAAAGAAACTTATCATTCTATAGGTATTTGAAAAATCATAGGATTTCACCACAATTAATTCTTCGTATTGTTAGCCAACACTAGGCAGCTGGTACATAATTCAATAGAGTTGTTTAAACATTTGTTTAACAAAAAGTAAAAGTTTGGAATGGTCTATTCTTTCATTGGGGGTGTGTCTGTGAGCCAGACTAGTTTCGGAGAATTCCACTACTCTAGGTACAACTTGATCATATTGCACCAGGTGTTGATGGCTGTATTTGAGGAATATATTTTAATTTTACAACTCAAATGATGTGGCTGTTCTTAACTTAATAAATTTTAGATAGCAATAGTTGTTTAAAATTAAGTATTATATCAGTACTTATGCTACATACTTTTAGAAAATTTGAATGAATAAATATATTATTAATCCACCAGTTCTTTATCCAGAATTTCAAATTGTGCTATTTTGGCCTTAAGGCTTTGTCTTGAACTTGTTGCTTTAAAAGACTTTTAACATGATTACATTCACTTGTAATGTGATGCAAACTGATACTGAACATTTGTCCCAGTTATGTTTAGAAGTGGGTTAATTACACTTCTAAGGAATAAACATACTGTTCTACGTATTGAACTTAAATCATTTTTGATTTATTCATTTACTTCATGCAGATTTTTTTATTTTATCACCAATATCAAGGTAATTCTGTTTCGTCATGTATAATATTTTGGTGGGAAAAGTACTTCCAAAACCAGTGAGTGATAACGTACCATCAGTCACATGTGGTATATTTTTTCAGACAATTCTAAAAGAACACAATTTAAGGATTTTACTAATATTATACATTATTAAATTGCTGTTGTTTTATGGTTTGCAATTTGTTTTTGTAGAAATGTGTGCAACCCAAGGCATCTTGCAACCTATACGTGGAGCATCCCATCCCCAGTCACATATATCTCCTAGCTCCTTATCGCAACAAATTATCCCCATATCCCAGCTAACTACCCAAGAAGCTGTATCGTCTTGTCCACACACTTGTGTGATATCTTCTGAACCTGTTTTATCAGATGTGCCAAGAACATTGCCCAGCCCTACACCCGTGACTCATTCTGTGCTTGTTCCTCCATCTTTGTCATCATCTACTTCAGCACCAAGCTCTTCAGCTGTGACTCCAAGTCACTCATTTTTAACAGGAACAAAACAATCTGATAGAAATAAAACATCATCTCTTGAAGCATTTTTCCCATCTACAGGGTATCAAGAAGCTTCCAAGTCAACAACCAGTGAAAATAATGAAATAGGTTCTGGTTTTCAAATACCCTCTATTCCAGCACCACACACACTCTCCCAGAAAAATATTGCTGAAGAAACAGAAGTAAAAAATGACTCTGATTGCAGCTCTCAATCACTTATATCAGTTACTCCAACACCTTCTCCTACACCAAGTCAGAGAAGTTCCCACAGAAGGAATGTTAGTGACACATCAGCTTTTGACAAGTAAGTATTCACTGAAATTTTAGTTACCAGTCTCACATATGTGACCATGCCAGAGAAGTTTCTGAATAAAGAACGTTTAGGACACACAAGTTTTTAAGAAGTAAGTTTTCTCTCAAAATACAATTCTCAGTATTACATCTGTGATTGTAATACTTTCTATTACAAGCCAAAGACTTTTCATTAGAAGGAATCACAGATAAACATCGATTTTTGCGTGTCACTTGGTATGTTGAATGCAGCACTGGTTCAAATTAGATGTTTGTGAAGTCAAAATATTAATATGTCTATAGTCTTGTACAAATTAGAAACTCAAATTACAGATATTGACAAGCTAGAATATAAAATAAGAAGGTCTTATCTTTTCTATATGCTACAATATTGCTCATGCAATAAATCAAACACAGTGGCACCCCGCCCACCTCTTTCCATTTTTGGAAACATTCCCTTATATACACTAACTTCTATATATGACATGAAAAACTGATCAAAAGCTCAGAATGTCCCCCTAGTGATTTTCTCAGCCTTTCTAACATGCCTAGAGCCATTTCTTTCTTTTGAACCAAGATCTCAATGAGATAAGTTGTGTCTTTAGTCTTCTTGAAATTTCATATTTTTTTAGACTAAAATACATTTTAGTTACAAAGCTTGATAAATTATAGTTGAACTCTATGGTATTTATGTATCAATTTATGATTTTTTGATTATTCAAAAGTATATATAAAACCTAAAAATAAATATTTTGTTTCATATCCTCCATGTGCAAAAGTTTTAAAAGCTTAGCAACCTACATCAAGCAGCAACCAAGTACAAAGGTAATAAAATAGAGGGATAATTGTTTGCTTTATTTCTTTATTTACTGTTCTACGTTTTAGGAAAAATATGTTTAAGAACTTATTTCAAAATAACAATACTCTATATACATATATAATGTATAATAATTGAAATGTGACTATTTTATAAAATACTAGTCGACTAAAACATAGCCAAGACAAGTTACTTTGTTTAGACCAAAGGTCAGTTTTATGTTATTTGATACGGTAACATGAGTGTATGTGAGCCACGTCATTGTAACTTCTGTATTCCTAGCCAGGCATGGGTGAAAGGTCAATATAATAAAAATAATAAATATATATAAATGTATAATGTTATGAGATTTAAGCTATTTCGTCTGAACATTTATGTTTTCGTATTATAATCTGTGTTCATTCTAGAATGAAAGAGGCATAATTTATGTTTATTTCCT
>NW_013666619.1:225277-225880 GCF_000517525.1 Limulus polyphemus | reverse complement strand
CTAAATGTGGCCTAACCAATGACCTATGCAATGACATTATAACCTCTTTAGATGTGCATTCAACATTTTTGTAGATACAGTCTAAAATCCGTGTTGTCCTGCTACCAGCAACAGCACATTGCTTGGATGGCTTAAGAGACTGATATACCAAAATCCTAAGATCTTTTTCATTCGTAACACTGTTAAGGTTATTCCCATCAAAATATATTAATTATCCATATTGTGATATCCCACATGCATTAGATTGCATTTATAATAATTCAAAGCCATCAGCCATTTATTTGCTCAGCAAATAATCCAAATCCTTTTGTAAAGCAGCAGCATCCTCCTCACAGCCAGCAACAACCAAAACTTAAATGTCATTGGCAAATTTAAATAACATAGGCCTGCAGTGGTTTTATTGTCTTGAAGTTTTTACATGTTCTACAGTAAATCCTGTACTTGAATCTGAAAATGATATCCATTTTTCTCCATCACATACAGATTTTTCACAAAACGTCATAATGCAATACACAGAAGAAAGACCACAATACGTAGTTTTGAGACTAAAAGATGTAGATTTCACAAAAAAAATCGGATGAATGAGGATGCATATTCATTTAA
>NW_013666619.1:222815-225005 GCF_000517525.1 Limulus polyphemus | reverse complement strand
GTGGTAAACAAAATAATAATTTGATCTAAGTAAGAGTTTTTTTTATTCCCGACTTTTAAAAAATCCTTATGTGATAAAAAAAAAAAGAATAATGTATTTGGGAGAGCAGTCCAAAAGTATATTGGTAAGTACTAATAATGCAACAAATGGTAGAAGGAAACACCACAGACAAATTACAATGAGCATATTGTGAATATCAATGATGAACTTGTGCATGATAAAAATGGCGAATTAGATTTTATTGATAATGACATTTTGGTCTTAGTTGAAGATATAGATGATGGAGATGATGGTGACAAAGAAACTGACTACATCAAGAAAGAATGCAAACATATATATATATATATACAATATTGGAGATATTTTTGGAAGAAATGCTTTTTTGATGAGAAATTTACCATGTTCAAAATCATGTGGAAGTGCATCCTTCACTTTTATTGATAAAGCAAATCATATAATTACATTTGGCATTTCAGAATTAAAGAAAATATGCTCTGTTGTCTTACCCAATGATGCAGACCCATTATTATTTAATATAGGAAAACAACTTGTAAAAGAAAGAGAAACCAAAAAAATCATCTGTACTTAATGTTTTGCTCTAAAGAAAAAACTGTGAAATCCTTACCATTAGTATTTTCATTTAGTATAATTTCTGCAACCAAATTCCAAGATCGATTTCTGGTGATCCTACTTCTACTACAAAATGAGCACATTTGACCAATATCTCCAACTAGTAATAAAAGATAAATGTGAAGACAACATAAGACTGAAGAGGATGCATGATTGTGTCATAACTAGTTTCTTTGATATCACACTTCTGACAGTTTGTTCTTTTTACTGTGGTTTCTTCACTTAGCTCCAACTAATTCAGTTGCTCAGTTCGCTACATATAAATCTTGTCTCATCTTTTTAAAATTTGCTTTTGTTGAAATTTGGATCACAATCTAAATAATCAATAATTACTTACAACCTGATGCTCCCCAATCTCCACCCTATCAATCTCTTCCTCATTAGAAGTTAACAGTAACTCTAAAACAGCATGGTTCCCAGTAGGTTCCTTAACTAGTTGTTGAAGAAAACCATCCTGAACAGTTTCTAAAACTTATGACCATCATGATTTGAGACTTAACATTTACCAGTCTATATAATTGAAATTAAAATCACCCATAATTATAACCTTATTAACAGTTGAATTCTTTATCTCATTAACTTCATCAGTTCATTTGGTGGTCTGTAACAAATTCCAACTAAAAGCCTTCTCCCCTTATAACTACTAACATGAACTCTGGTAGATTCAACCTGATTACTGTTAGCTTTGATATTCTCCACTTGAACAAGCTGTAACTCATATTTTATATATAAAACCATTCCTCCACCCCCACCCTTTTCAGTACATATACCTATTAAACAACCTATAACCTTGTACTTGAAAGAAATTCTTGTATCAAAATTGTTTACATTTAGCCAGGTTTCAGTTATTCCCATTACATCAAATTCCTCTTTTCCGATCAGTGCTCTAAAGTCATTCATTTTATTTCTTATACTTCTAGCATTACAATTATAACAATTTAACCTACCATTAAAGCTACATTTATTCTTTGTTCCACACTATGCACCTCTCTACACATTATTGTTTCTTCATTATTCTGGACCCGTCCACTGTCTAACCATAGTTTAAATTTGGCAGAGTTGGGTTATTAATAGCCCTTGCAAACAAGCCAGCCCCTTCCATATTTAAATGTAAACCAGCAGTTTCCAAAAACACCTTTTCACACTGAACTGATCCCAGAAATTCAACCAGCTCTTGTTAAGCTAAGCCTATCATTCAGCTCCAGGGACCTACTTATAATTTCATCCCCACAATTAAGTCTTGGGAGTATCCACCGACAGATTTAAGTTATTATGGCCCTTTTCTTTAAATGCCTTGTACTTAACAGTAAGTTCCTCTGACCTACCCTTCCCTGCCTCCCAGTGATAAGTCTGAAGGCTTATAATGCTACAAATCAGGTTTCAATATCCATGGTGGGCACATTGTAGATAGCCCATGGTGCAGCTTTTCCCTTAACAACAAACAAAAAAACCTTCCCCTTTTAATATATCCTTAATCCCTATGTGTACTATAAAGATTGCTAGCACCCTTTACCATATCACCTGCTCTGTTGGTTATATCCTCCACCCCTGCTCCTGGAT
>NW_013666619.1:217907-222146 GCF_000517525.1 Limulus polyphemus | reverse complement strand
AGATAGATATAACATCAAATCCTCTATTAACCAGTGCACTTGATCAGCTTTTTGTGTTTATGTATAAGGTATTTCCAATGTCAAGAGCAGAGAAAGTCTAGTCATGAGTGCATCTGATATTAACCAGCCTGATCCATTTGGAGCTGTACCATTTAGAATGTCAGGTGAGCTCTAGACTGAACTGATAAATTATTAACTTGTTAAACCTTTGATGATGAAAGTGGCAAGTTTCTTAGTGATTGAGAAAAATCAATTGCCAGAATTATTCTTAATTCAGAAATTAAATAATACAGATGTCATATTAGTGAAACTTAGGAATAAGAGAGTTTATAACATAGATCTCAAATTGATGAAGCTTGCGGAATAAGAGAAATTAAAATATAGATGTCAGATTGAAAATAAGCTTTTCATGCTAAATCTACTTTTAAAGAAAATCTCTAAAAGTAAGGTTTTTAGGTAGAAATGCATGTATGAAAAAAAGTGTAGAGTATATAGAAATAGATAGACATCCAAACAGATAGATCACGTTTCTGGGCATTTAAAGTAAAATGTTTGGAATCTGTAAAACCCTCTTAAAATCTGGTATACATTGAGTTCTTTACTGAAGCCTTCACCACACAACTATAAACATAGAGATATGTTTATTGTTTTTACTTTACTAGGCTACAGTTTTTAGAAATTGTTCCATTTTTTGCTGCTTTCCTCAAACACACTAAAAGAATCAAATAACAGAGGCAAAAACTTGGCAGTTATACATACTTTAATGTTAAGGAAGTTTTCCTTAGTATCAGGAAAGCTCAGGTTTTTCCCTCCTTAATGGTTATTCATTATGATTATTAAATAATTCATATATTCATAGACACATCAAATGTTATTACTAATAAAGAAAATTACCATTAGAAATTCCAATTTCAGGATTTTTCAGCTATTTTATAAATAAATATTTATAAATTAATTTTATTTCTGCATCTTTCTTATAGATTTTAATCTATTGACTAACTGAAATATCCAAAACCAATCAGCGAATAATTAATTATTTTATCTCAAGACTTTTCAACATCATATAATTGTACTGAATTTAGAATAAATTTATTATTTGGTCACTTCAGTAAAAGAATAAAGTTTTTGTTTTGAAACCTACCAAACCCATTTCATGAGAAAGCCTATTATGATCGTAAAACTTGGATTCAAATTATCTGTAAAACGTTTTTATTCAGTTTGACTAATATACAAATAACCTTTCTAAAGCAAGATAGATGATGTTTGGTAAAGACTGAAATTTGTAGAAGAAATGTGAAAATGAAAAGTGAGTTATTTTAAGAAGTGATAACTTATTTTCAGCTGCTGTGCCACATAATTTGAGATTGATTATTCAAAGTATGTAAACCTGCATGTACATTCTGGAATTTATTGGGAATCTAAAAATATATAGTGATCAGACTGAATGACTAGCTTCAGTGAGTAATAGTAATTCTTGTTTGTATGTGGAATGTCCTATAGTAAGTAATAGTAATTCTTGTTTGTATGTGGAATGTCCTATAGTAAGTAATGGTAATTCTTGTTTGTATACAGAATGCCCTATAGTAAGTAATAGTAATTCTTGTTTGTACACAGAATGCCCTATAGTAAGTAATTAGTAATTCTTGTTTGTACACAGAATGCCCTATAGTAAGTAATAGTAATTCTTGTTTGTACACAGAATGCCCTATAGTAAGTAATAGTAATTCTTGTTTGTACGTGGAATATCCTATAGTAAGTAATAGTAATTCTTGTTTGTACACAGAATGCCTTATAGTAAGTAATAATAATTCTTGTTTGTATGTGGAATGTCCTATAGTAAGTAATGGTAATTCTTGTTTGTATGTGGAATGTCCTATAGTAAGTAATGGTAATTCTTGTTTGTATCTGGAATGCCCTATAGTAAGTAATAGTAATTCTTGTTTGTATGTGGAATATCCTATAGTAAGTAATGGTAATTCTTATTTGTATGTGGAATGCCCAATAGTAAATAATGGTAATTCTTGTTTGTATCTGGAATTCCCTATAGTAAGTAATAGTAATTCTTGTTTGTATCTGGAATGCCCTATCATAATTGGTGTTTGTTTTTAGTTAAATTCATGAGTGAATAAATATATATATAAAAATGTAAAATAAAGGAGATTTGGAATGTTTATTTTATTATATATATTGTTAGAAACTTTTATGCTAAGTATTGCTTTGTTTTTTATATTTTACATGGAAAAAAGTTAACAGGTGCATAGAAGGTCAAAAAAATATAATGTTAATGTAGTGTGGCTCAGGTGATAACCTTATCATGTTATAAGCACTGTCTAAGGTATGTCAGAAAGTACTATTTACAGGCGTGACTATTATTTTGTTCATCATTACAAGCAGCTCCAGAAGTATCTTCACGTTCTGTTTCAGTGAATACATTGTATGTTTTGCAAGGAATAAAATAATATAATTTGTGTTAATATAAGTACTTCTAAGATTGGTTATTATAAGCCAATCTGCAGTAACAGTATTCATATTGTGTGTTCTTAGACAGTGTCATTTCAATTCAAATCTTTCATTCAGTTGAAAACTTTGTTCTTGTTGAATATTATTTACTTAAACTTTTTGTTACTTTGGGTTTTCCCCTTGTTTGAGTATGATTGTCAGTAATCTTATCAACTACAATTTTTGGAATGCCTAACCACTGGCTCAACATTTGACTGAAGAACCAATTGTAATTATTAAGGTAATGGTCAGTGACTAATATCTGAAATGGAAAGAGATGAAATACAAGATTTTAGCTTGTTACATGTACATCAGTCATTCCATTTAAAGATTGAAAATTATTCCATATTATTAGAAACTAATCATGTATGTGCCAACGTGTCAAGGTTAATCTGTTGAAGTAGGGCAATTCAAATCAAATTCATACAATAAAGCAGTGAAGTTTGTTTTTTTTGTTATTATGTTTAAAGTTCAGCTAGAAATTTATTCATGACATTTGTCTGGAGAATGTTTCAAATGTCTTGATTCTGACAAGTTGCTTGTGAAATAGCTGGGAGAGTAGTGTGTAATAGTAGATGCATGGCTTTTTAACACCTAGGTTGAAGGCCTTTATTATAGTTTCCATAGAGTAAGTTACACATGTGCAAGTGCATATTTAAAAAGCATTTTTAATATTCAAGCATTACTTTACCTCACATTGGCTCATCTATATTCCATTAGGTTCTAGACAGTTAGCAAAGAAAATGCCTCAACTACTGGCAGAACGTGCGTGTACTGCTGCTGATGGAGGTATATATAGTTTTATATACACATCTTTGATTTTTATGTTATCCATCATGTAAGACAGTTGTAAATGATGTGAGAATCAAGTTTTGTGATATTGTGTGGAATTTATTTTTAAACGTACATTATAGTTCCTTATCTTTAAAAATAAAAGTTTCATTTTTTAACATAAATTAGGTTTTTATGCTGATAATAAGGATCCAAGTAATGAATTAACTGAATTATTAAAAGAGGAAATGTCCTTTTTTTCTACTAGTCTTTGACTTTTATGAACTGAAATTGATTTGTTTTAAATAAAAAGGATCTGTCTCCTCTTCCATGGATGTATTGGCTTCAACATGTGCTTTGATGTGGTTATGTAATGTTTGTTGTGTTTCTCTAGGGTTTTAATTAATAGGTAGAAAATCTAGTTGTATTATGACAAGTCTAATAATAATTTGAATCTGTTATTGATGAAAGTATTATATGTACCAGTTTTACTAGTTTCTCAGAAGAGTTGAGAGTTGGGGAGTTTTCAGAAAAACTTGGATAAGTAGTCAGATGGAGAGCAAAGGCTGTATAAAGTCTATTTCCATAAAATGTTTTGCTTATCCAATGAACAGGACAAAGATTGGCTTTCTGAAAAATTAGAAAAATTATTTAATTTGGGGTAATGGATCCCACTTATTGTATCAGACATTTAAACTTTTTTTAATTATTTTTTAATCATTTAAAGGTTGTTATATCAATTTTGAAAAAAAACATTCAAAAAGTGCAGTTACTATTTGTACAAATAGCTTTATGTGTATATATATAAAAAATTTATATAATTCTCAATGAAATTATGTCCAACAATCGAGAAATGCCCATTGTTCCAAAAGTAATATTTCAACGTTTCAGATAGAAAGTAGTCAGTTTTTTTTGTTAAAGAGACATATGCGTGTTTATATGTTTGTATGTATATATATATATATATAT
>NW_013666619.1:207366-217650 GCF_000517525.1 Limulus polyphemus | reverse complement strand
GTATATATATATATATATATATATATATATATATACAAATACTACATATGTTTGTACTGTAAATTGTATATATAGTGAAGTGATAACATAAAAATAATTTCATCTGGACGATGTTATTGACTTGTTTTCGCTAGACAGCAATCATTAATCACGTTATTACAGAAATGGTTTACTAGCATAAGTTTGTATAACTGTTTGGCCCCTCCATTTATCCTCTGTAAGAGATCCAGCCAGATGATTCATTTTGATTTTGTTTAACATTGTTCCCATACTGCACCTGTAATTAAGTTCTGCAGAGCAAAGCCCACAATTTACTTTTTAGTCTCCCTTAATGGATTACCTAAACAGGGCTTCACTTATTTTAATCACTCAAAGATGACAATGCTATAGCCTGATTAGTTTCACATCAACTTGTTCTATCTCTATGTAGTGGGAAATTATGCTGGCAACGTGTCAAAAAACTGGCAATTGTTTTTAGGTCATATAATATTTATAATCATAATTTTATATATTTTCTTGTCTCTCACAATCTTATATTCAATTTATTAGTAATATCTATTTGTTAAATGTACTAAATTATTAGTAATATTAATAATTATAGGAAATATGTTCAAACCTGAGTAGCAGCATGACATATTTTTACAAATGCAACATTAAAGTGATGCCACATGACAAAAGTATTAAGTAAATAATGAAAGAATGTCAAAGTAACTCGTAGTTTCGTAATATGTGATGTCATTTTTTCATCTTTCATATATCAAGCAAAATTCAAAATGTTTGACACTTGGCTAATGTTTAAATTATTAACACCTGTAGATTTAACATACAAATAGGAATTTTGACAAAATCATGGAGTGATAAGAAACACTGTGTTCAGTAATAATGAAAGCTTGTTATGTCCATTGAAAGACACTGATAATATTAGAGTATAAAAATATAAAATAACATTATCTCTGTCTGTTATTTACAAACTGGAGGCTACTAGTGCTGTAGCTTTTTTTCTATTATTTACTGTTACAGTTTTGGTCATTATATTTATGTTGATCACCGTTTTACTCTACTGCCCTAGTCATTAAATAAATGACAGTTTAAAATCACAGTACATTTACAGTTTTGTTTGAATAACCCAAGACTCTTGACCTCTTCTACTTTTAACAAGTCAGTTCTACTATTTCTAGATACTTCTGTTTATAGTGTTATGCAAGTGTGTGTGTGTATGTTTTATCCAACTAATAATAATGTGAAATGTGAATGATTAAACTTCTATGGAACTGAGTTCTTTGATATGTACTAAGTATGTGTATGTGTTTTTTGTGATATCTGAATGCATACTTTTGATTACGTTTACTATATAGGAAATGTCAGATATTTTCTTACAAAGTTTCATTTAAGTTAAGTAATCAGTTTTAAATGAAAATATTTATAGTGATGTACAACTCCTCTTGCAACATTGACATCTAGTTGAATTTACTGTGATTTATAATGAAAATAAATTACCACTTATCTAGAGCTTTCTGTAAAGGTAAACTTATCACAGGTTGACTTTATTATGAGTTAGAAATTCTGCAGTCTTTAAAACATTTGTTTGTAAACTAAGGTTTTTATCATTTGAGAATGAAAATTTAAAGTGAAGTTTCCCAGATTTCATACTCATTGTGGAATTCACTGTGACGTGTGACTCTTAAAATCTCAATAACATTTGACATCTTTCTCAACTACAACTTGTTACTCCTACCACAGTCTAATAAATGTTCATTTTCTTTTGTATTGCAACAGATTACCCAACCATTTTTTTCTTGTATTTTAAGTGAGGATTAATATAACCTCAGGAGTAACGAGTCACAGTGATTTATGATTCCTAAAGTATAAATAGGTTTTTGTAGCAGTGCTATTATACTTTAATTAAGTTGTAAAGTAGAATAGGTTTTTGTAGCAGTGCTATTATACTTTAATTAAGTTGTAAAGTAGAATAGGTTTTTGTAGCAGTGCTATTATACTTTAATTAAGTTGTAAAGTATAAATAGGTTTTTGTAGCAGTGCTATTATACTTTAATTAAGTTGTAAAGTCAGAATGAATTTTCTCAGTTTCTGTTATCAAAACTGACTTTACAAAGTATACACGAGTTATTAAGTGTAAATAAACTGTAGCTTTCATTCTCATGATAATTCCTCTTTAAGTTATATTAATTTTCACTTAAAATAGAAAAAAAAGAAAGGAAAATATTTCTTTGTATTGAGCTGCACTGTTTAGATGTATCTCTGAAGATAAGGTGGAATTAATTTGTTGGACAAGGTTTTGTTAAAACATTCAAGTATGTATAATAAGCATACAATACTCTTCCTGCTTGATTTTCTTTGTGTTGCTCTCTTATTGTTGTCTTTAAGCACTTCACTTTCATGAAGTACAACAAGGGAATATCTTCCTAATGTATAGGATATCTAGTGTATTTTTATTTTATTCTATGCTATGATTAAATATCAATGATATTTGAAGATAATTGATTTTAATTATCTGCTATTTAATAATATTATATACTTTTTAAAACACATTTGAATTTAATATTATTTTTGTTTTTTATTAATCACTTTTTTATTTATTGCAGTAATTTTACTGATTAAGTTATGAGGTAATGATTTACTACCTAGAATGTGGTTTACCTATTAATTAACCACTGTATTACCTTGAATTTGGTTTACCTATTAATTAACCACTGTATTACCTAGAATGTGGTTTACCTATTAATTAACCACTGTATTACCTAGAATTTGGTTTACCTATTAATTGACCACTGTATTACCTAGAATGTGGTTTACCTATTAATTGACCACTGTATTACCTAGAATGTGGTTTACCTATTAATTGACCACTGTATTACCTAGAATGTGGTTTACCTATTAATTAACCACTGTATTACCTAGAATTTGGTTTACCTATTAATTAACTACTGTATTACCTAGAATGTGGTTTACCTATTAATTAACCACTGTGTTACCTAGAATGTGGTTTACCTATTAATTAACCACTGTATTACCTAGAATGTGGTTTACCTATTAATTAACCACTGTGTTACCTAGAATGTGGTTTACCTATTAATTAACCACTGTATTACCTAGAATGTGGTTTACCTATTAATTAACCACTGTATTAGCTCAAATTGTATTATTTCATCAAAGCCAGTAATCTGTTTATTTAAATCCTCATGATTAGCTTATTAATTACTATTCAATGAAAACTATTAGTTATGATATGTCCCCAGCAAGCTTTCAAAAAATAAAGGCTTTTTCAAAAATAAGTGAACCATAGATATTTGAAAAGTATCTTTAGTTAACATGTTATTTTCTGGTTTATCGTAGTAACTATTGTCTAACCCCATAACTTATGTGCCGTTATGATAACTTGAACTAAAGAGTACTAAAATAGTAATAGACATCATTTTCTAATAAGTTAATTATTTGTAACAAAATTTAACTTATGAAAATAAATATTCTACAAATGTGTCTATAAAACTGTCACACTTCTCTCTTTCTTTTTATTTTAAGTTTAAAGTAATAGAATTAATTGAGCATATTTTTAGTGTAATCTATTTGTATTTGGAAATAGAGTAACTTTTTTGCATGTTACCTTGTGTTAAAAATTAAATTCTTGAGGAAATGAGAAAAAACAAGTAAAATACACATTATAATTTAAAACCTTTAGTACATTAGAAATAGATTTATGGAAGAATCATTTCATTCTTATTCAAGGAAGTATTCTTTTATTTTAAGTTGCAACATACCTATCGATATAAATAAGCTTTTATGAATGATGACCTAATTTCTTCACACAGAAGGCCACACCCTTGTTGTGATTTAAATACTGTGCTAATGGCTTATGACCTTTTCAGTAAATTTCTCTTCTTTTTTTTTAATTCAGTTGTATCATTTTAAGTTGTTTTTTTTGTTTGTGTTTTTGCTGTTATTGAGATGATGTAAAGATAGTCTGTATTTCATGTTGAATTTGATAAATACTAAAAGTTTTTATTTTCCTGTACTTTGATTTACCCTAGTTGGCATTTTACTGAAGTAATCCTATATTTTACTGTGGTCTCATCTTAGTTGCTCTTAACTTGTAAAACCTGCAGTAAAACTCAGTCTAGACTTGTTGAGCAGGTTTAAGCTGACAGTCATCTGAAGTCTACTTAGTTAGTGTATTTATTACCTTCATTTCAAAACATTCAGGTAGTGTGATTTTTTTTTTCTACTGTTCTTTTTAAACATATAATTTCATTCCAAGACAGACATCAAGTTGGATCATTTCAGATTTACTTTCTGACATAAATCATTTCAGCTCTTGCTTTTACTTTTTTGTAAAAACAATGTTTAATGTTTTTAAAACACATAACTAGTTTGTTTGTTTTAATTTATTGGGGAAAATTAAAAAATATTTTATAAAATAATGTGCAGATTTTTATGCAGAAATGATATTGCTTTAGCCAGATAACTATTTTATTTTTTATTGTAGATGTTCATTTGTCCTTTGTTTTTCATGGATTTAGTTTCCAAGCAAAATTGAGTAACCTTTTACTACAGATAATACAAAAAAAAACCTGTTTTAAATAAAAATAAATGTTCAGTTCACAGTACTTTGTAATTTGCAAAATATTGATATAAAGAACTCGTATTTAAAAATAAGGTTTCTTTATATTTTTTTCCCATTAATGCTTTATTTTATTTTCATAAAATCAATGTTGTGCCAAATTTTTCTCCTTGATAGAAAAGCTTCATTGTGGCATTACTAACAAAAAAATAATATTCATGGATAAATAATCTTTTGCTTTCTTTGTAGCATTATTAAAAAAACAATTCATCTGGATAAAGAATCTTTTGCTTTCTTTGTAGCATTATTAAAAATAACAGTATCCATGGATAAAGAATCTTTTACTTCTTTGTAGCATTATTAAAAAAAAACAATATCCATGGATAAAGAATATTTTGCTTTCTTTGTAGCATTATTAAAAAAACAATATCCATGGATAAAGAATCTTTTGCTTCTTTGTAGCATTATTAAAAAAAATAATATCCATGGATAAAGAATCTTTTGCCTCATTGTAGCATTATTAAAAAACAATATCCATGGATAAAGAATCTTTTGCTTTCTTTGTAGCATTATTAAAAAACAATATCCATGAATAAAGAATCTTTTGCTTCTTTGTAGCAGTATTAAAAAAACAATATCTATGGATAAAGAATCAAATCTTTTGCTTTCTTTGTAGCATTATTAAAAAAACAGTGTCCATGGATAAAGAATATTTTGCTTTCTTTGTAGCATTTCTCAAAAAACAATATCCATAGACAAAGAATCTTTTCTTGCAAACAGAGACGATTGTCCCAAGATACTGTTGACTGATTTTATTTTATATTGAGTTAAGCAGTGTTTTAATTTCTTTCAAGAGTGCTTATTGACTGCTTGAATAACTTTGTTTCAAAAGCAATACACAAAATGATGCTTTAATTTAAAAGTAGATAAAAACTTATGAATTTACTGGACAACAGGACTTGAAAAATAAAGGAAAATTATTATTTTTGGATGATTCTTACGAGATACTGATGAATCATAACAGTTTGGATGATACTGAATACTGTCCTAATAAATGGATATAAAGAGATGTCAGACAAATTTTATTTCTCTGCAGTTACTATATCAAAAATTAGTTGTTTATAGAACTACTAGAAAATCTAAGACAATGATATCCCTGCCCAAAAAGTAAAAACTAAGTATAACAACAGATCTAATTTTATTATATTTCTAGCAATCTTATGTTTGAACATAAATGTATGTGCATTTGTATTTTTAGCATTGTTTTATTGTAAGGGACATTTTTGTTTTGTCTAGTATTCCAGTTCTGTGGATCAAGGTTATGTCATAAGATAGCTATAATTTTATTTATTTAAAGAAAGTGATGGCAGTAACCATTCTGAAATACACTTGTTTAAAGTGTCTGAGCAATCACTATGCAGAACAAATGTATAAAAAGTCCAAATAATTAATATATCCAAGCTATATAATATAGTTATATTTTTGGATTGTTAAAAAATTATATTTACCCATTATTTATTTATAGATTTATGTCTATTAGCTGTTATTAAGATAATAACTTCAATGCAATCGATGGGCAGTGCTATTTTAATCTTCATTGGGTTCTCTCAATTGCATTTACAGATTTCACTAAGATTAAAAATACTTTCATTAAGCTCTTGTTGATAGGTTTGAGGATTAATATTTTATTAACTAGAAACTTCTAAAACTGGTGATAAAAACTTCTGGAACTTATGTAGTTTCTTTTGTTAGAAGTACAACAATGATGATATTTATTATATAGACAAAAAAAATTTTAAGGATTATTCATCTAAAAATGATGGCTTTCATAGACATCAAATAATATCTATATAGCATCAATTTAGTGTTTTAAGTAACTAATCGATGTTGGTTTATTTCAGGAGTCCCTGTTTATATGGCATAGTACTTGTCTTTGTACTCTGAAGAAGGTAACTATGTAGCATCAACTCCATCTTTTAAGTAATTAACCAGTTTCATAATTTGTTTCAGTAGTCCCGGTTGACATGGCAAAGTACATGCCTTTATACTCTGAAGAAGGTAATCTAGAACCATCCGATCTTCGTCAGCGCCACCCTAGTGATAACTCGAGCACATCCCATGATGGTAGTCAGAGTATCCATAGTGGACGATCAGGAAAAGAACTGTTAGGATCATCTCCTTTCACACGAGCACCAGCAGAAGACAGGTCAAAGTATGAAAAACTATTAAATTTTGAAGATGGAGAAGATGATCAGAAGGCAGAACCTTGTGTGAACAAAAAATATGACCAAGAAGATAATGATTCTATTGGATCAGCAAGTGATCTCAGAGCACAAGAAGATTCAAGTGGAGAAGAAGAAGGTTCATCCGAGACCTCGCTTGATGGTCATTTAAAAAGAGAAAAATTCTCACTAAAAATCTCAGGAGATGCTATTAAACCTACATCAGAAATCCTGACAGAATTAGAAAAAAAACAAGAAGGAGAAGTAGAATGTCTTCCTTACCAAGATGTCTTCATGGGTCATACAGATGGAGATAAACCACTTCTAGAAGATGATGAACTCTCTGATAATGAACAGAAAGTTGTAACAACCACTCCTAGGAATGAATTAAAATTGGGTTTAATTGTCAAAACAAGTGGGGAGATGTTTACTTCATCATCATCTCCATCACTGGAAAAGGGAAAAAATAAAGATACTTTTAGTGCAGCTCAACTTAGAAAAGTCCCAAGTGCAGCTTCACCAGAAACATATGTAGTTAGTGGTGACCATCCTGAAGGAGTGGATGTTTTTGCATTGGCTCCTTTCAGGAAGCCATCAACAAAAGGAAAACCACAGAATTGGAAAATGCAAAAGAAACTGCCAAAAGACAGCCACTTAACCGGTGTTGAAGCGATAGGAGGTTCACCCACATTTGAGTCTTCCAAAGAATTAGAAACCAGAGCAAACCCAAACCCACAGAGTTCTGAATTTCCTAATATGAACAATTACAAGCCTTCACATTCATCTACTAGCCAACATAAACCTATTTTCTGTAGTAGTAGCTCACCAGAAAAGCTTGGGTCTTTAAGTGAAAGTACTGACTTATTTGGATCTGCTCCATTCCGTAGTATGCCTAGGATAGATACAAAGGAGATTACTTCCATACAGGGTGATTATATTAATCAACAAGAGAAACAAACTTTCATTACCAAGCAGCCTCTAAACCAACCGGGATTTGTAACTTCGGTACATATTGCTCCACTCATACATGATTCCCCCAATATTGGAACATTAAAATCTGCATGTCCAAAAATGACCATGGGTCAGACATCTAGTTTGATTACTAAAAATTCTGTTAGTGATCAACAAAGCGAAAATGTTATTGGTGCTGTAGCTATTAATTCAGTTGGAAGCACTTTTCCCCCCATTAAAGAAGTTGCACCACATCCTAGGAAAAAGGTTAGTCTTCCAGCCATATATGGCACTTCTTCTGTGAACAGGATTGACAGCTTGACTCGTGGAAGTAGTTCACCACCCTTAAGTTCTGATACCGATGATGAGGAGGAGATGACACCAAGAAAATCAAAGAAAGAAAGAAATAGATATCACTCCTTTAAGGAACAGGACGTACTGGCAGAGGAAGTAAGTTTTGCTGTTCCTCCCACAAAGCATTATCATGTGTCAGGTAAAGCTGGGAAGAAGACCAAACAATCCAAGAAAAGGGAAAACAGAATTAGCAATGCTTTTGCAAATATGAGTTTTGAAGACATTGGTAGTGAAGAGGATAACAGTTTCAAAACTGTGAATACATCTTTTATGGGAGAGCCTGTTATTAAAAAAAGTGGTTTTCAAGCAAACACAAGGCCCCTGAGAATGGCAAAGGTAAATAAATAACACTGGTGATTTTATAACCTGGGTAATCTGCTGAAATAGATCTTTCTCTTTATACAGTTTCTAGCAGATCAGGTGTAGCAATTGATTAAATATACGATTTTGGCATTTGCAAACTGTTGGTGATCATGATATTAATAATGTTATTAATATTATTATAGAAATAAATTATTCAAAGGTGTATAGATTATATAGTTCTATTACAAAACTTTGTAGATTTTTATGTTGCTGAGCAACGGTAGATCTGTCACCAGAACGAGAACTGCAACTGAAGACCATGGTTTATATTTAACTCTGCAGCTAGGATGTAAGATTTCACTGTATTTATAGATATATACATATAAATATCACTGCGAGGCTGTAGCCTAGCTAGTTGCTGGGAAATAAATTATATTCTTGCACTAATATTTCCTTGTATTTCTTTAACTAGTGTTGAAGTCACATATTAACTTTGTAATTTGTATTACGTTTACACACACGGAAAGTCCGACAATCTATTGATCGAAATTATACAAGTTTTTTAATAAAAATTACATTTAGAGTAGTTATTATATATACGAACGCATGTTAAAAGTAGATCCAGGATTCAAGCTTTTAAGACAATTTTATCACCATATTCAGTTGTTTAGCGTGTACTCGCATTATTCAAAAATGTAACCTTATGTTTGTTTTTGCTTTCATTTAGCTCAATCGAATTCAAAGATAAGATACTACTTAACAATAGCAATTACGATACTAGCTTGCACACATACAAGGTAGCACGTTTAACATTTATTTACACTATGTGAGACATTGAAAACCGATAGCATGAAAAGTGACAGTTGATCAATCAAGTTACGAAAACAATTTCTTATTACACAGTGACGTGGTTAAAATTTTATAAGGGTTTCTGATGAATAAAATATCTTCGTGAATCTTACTTATAAGACTGTGGCTCCATCGTGTGTTTTTTAGCCTTTCTTCAGGCCTGATACCGTAATTCTGATAATGTTCTGAAGAGATAAAGGAGATAAAATCAATATACATTTTAACGTTTTGACAGTTGGATGTCTTTTCTGGGTTTCTAGATAAAATATAAGGTTTGGTGGTTAGGGCTCTTGCAAGACTTGGGTCGCATGATCGAAACCTGGCGCTTTCAAAACAGAGGGCGTTATAATGGTACGATAAATTCTACAACTCGTTGATAAAGATTAGCTCAAGAGTTGGCAGTGGGTATTTCTGGGCAATTATATTTCATGTAATGGGCGGTTCAAAATTGGAAACGGCGTCAGATAGACTTCGCAACTTTGCCACAGACAAACAAATTAGATAGGGTTTGATTAAAAATTGTGTTTTATGTTGTAAACTCTGTTATTGATAGCTTTCATTTTTGCTTTTTATAATTTCTTCATTCTTGTGCTGCAAGATAAATAATACCAATAAAAACATTCGCTTCCTTATTTATTAGTACACGACAGCTAAAAGAACAAGGTATCTAAATCTTTAAATAAATTTATATTTCCACGTATCTAGCCAATAATTTATGTCATCATATACAGTAATTGGAAGCATTGCATATGCAATTTAATTAACATGAGTAAAATACTTAATCTTTTTTTTAAAAAAAAGGTGTAAGAGATGAATACGTAACAGTATAATATGTGTACAAAATTACTGTACTCACGGTAAGGCAATCACTGATGATCATGTCCTTTAGCCAATCAGGAAATGTCACAGACCTACTGAAGGATGTGTAGATTGTATAGGAATTATTTTTGGCGGCAAAGGACAGGTTTATGTGTTTTAAAAAGTTCTACCACCAAAATATGAATCGGCGATTGGCCAGCATTTACTAGT
>NW_013666619.1:197364-206449 GCF_000517525.1 Limulus polyphemus | reverse complement strand
AGAAGTTGCCCTGGCCGAGCCAATCTCCTGACATGAACCCCATCGAAAACCTGTGGGCCATACTCGACCGGCAAATCAAGAAAATTTCGTTTTTTCTGAAAAGGTGGTGTCTATTTACTTGTGACCACGCTGTGTATAAGTTATGAATTAAATGGCAAAGAAATGCTTTAACATTTAATGAACTTTCAAAGTCTTAAAATGCAATTTTTTTTTTTTCTAAACAGTCATAGATTTGTCCATTATACTGATACATACGAACACAACATATAGTATAATAATAATATATCGGTATATTATCTAGATAACTTTCATGCATCCTGTAACATATGATTCAGAAAACACTTTCAGCTAAAACACAGGATAACGGATGCCATCACTGTTGTAACTGCGGTCATGTTGCAGCAAACGTGGACTAAAATAGGTTATACGTGCTGAGAGCCATAAACAGTGTACACGTAGAAGTCTACTGACATGCCCATAAAAAAACTACAAGATGTTGAAAAGTGCATGGTTTTGTTTCCTTAGTTATTAAGTTTTAAAATAGGAAATATAATTTTGAACCACCTTATATTATGTAACTTTAGGCTTAACAACAAACTAAAATTTCAATGTCAAAAAATCTTCGCATTTTGAGGCTGTTGGCGCATTATGTGCAAGTTAAATCCTGCTATTCGTTTGGGGTAGCTAAAAAATTGTCGGTGGGTGCTGTGGACTAGCTGCCTTTCCTCTAGCTTATCAGTTCAAAATGGGGGACAGCTAGCAAAAGTAGTCCTTGAGTATCCGAAAACAAAGTACAGTTGGAACCTTCCTCAAATAAAGTGGCTGACCATTTTACTAGGATGAACCAAACAACTATGTAAATACTACTTGTTTCAATATACGAACTAAATTGATTAGTTTGTGTGGACAGTGAAAGCTCAATAAATTCAGAGAAGTGATCATATCCTGGTTAACTTGCAAGAGAAAGGGTCTCACTAATTTTCAGAAAGGCATAATTATGAGTGCCTGTCAAGCAAGAGCTTCATTATCAAATATTTACAAGATCTTTGAGTTGTGGCTCAAGGACCTCTGTCAGCTAGTTCTATCCATAGTAGTAATCGAAAGGGAATACGCATACCACTAGGAAAAACCGTAACTGCATACTTCATGATTGGTCAATTGGAAAAATTATTGTAAAATGAAGCAGAGAACAGATTTTACTCGTTGACCATTCTTTAAAATATCTGGGATTCGACTATCATAAACCCGGCCAGGTGGTTAGGACGCTTGACTCATAATCTGAGGGTCACGAGATCGAAACCCCATCCTATCAAACATCTCGCCCATTCAGCTGTGGGGGCGTTATAAGGTGCGGTCAATCCCACTATTCGTTGATAAAAGAGTAGCCCAAATTTGGCGGTAGGTGATGATGACTAGCTGCCTTCCCTCTAGCCTTTCACTGCTAAATTAGGAACGGCTAGCGCAGATAGCCCTCGTGTAGCTTTACGCGAAATTCAAACCAAACTATCATGAACCGTACCGTGCAGGATACATCACAGACACTGGTGGATTCTGAATACAATCAATTGAAATACGGGTTACTTCACCACAAATAAGTGCTTGAATAACTATCTTATACTGATTAGAGAAAATGAGGCATTTAACACTACAGCTGGTGTAATGGTGTAAAGAACATCGCGTAACAGTCAACACTCTAACTCTTATAAATTAATTGCAGATGGTGACCATACTCCTCGACGATTGGACCACAGTCAATCAAAATACATATTCTTGAGCTTGTCCAACATGGAGACATTGTGTGTTTTATAGCTGTGTCCACTGAGGGGAATCGAACCCCAGATTTTAGCGTTTTAAATCCGTAAACTTGCCACTGTCCCATTAGGGGACATATCGAGGCAAAGAGATCCATGCGGTATTAGTGAATGTCCTAATATCATGGCCACTCAATGTAAAATATTTGGAAGCCTAAGTCTTATACCGTTACTTAAAAGAGTGGTTGCATCTTATTTTATATTCTGATCAAAGTAATGTGAAATATTTTTGTCTGAATTATCTACTTCTTCAACTTAGGCTTTCGTAATTTAAAGAAATAAATTTTCTGGCTTGTTTTTATTCGTGACAGTATTTTATGTGGAAATCAAACGTAATCAAGCAAAGTCTACATGAATGCATATTTGATGTTCGACAGAGAATATTTGGAAAATTTGAGCACAAATGCCAAATAATATTCGTTCCCAATCTGAAAATCGCGGGTTCGAATCCCCGTCCCACCACACATGCTCGCCCTTTCAGCCGTGGGGTGTTATAATGTCACGGTCAATCCCAGTATTCGTCGGTAAAGAAGTTGACGGTGGGTGGTGTTGACTAGCTACCTTTCCTCTATTCTATCACTGCTAAATTAGGAACAGCTAGGGAAAATAGCCCTTGTGTAGCTTTGCAGAGAAATTAAAAAAAAACAACATTCGCACCACTCTGCAGTGCGGCAGGAATAGGAATTATGCTCATCTATGTGTTATGAACAAAAAGTTTTTATGTAAAAGTAAACGGCAGGAATAGGAATTATGCTCATCTATGTGTTATGAACAAAAATTTTTTATGTAAAAGTAAAAAATTGTATATTTATTATACAGTTTTCTTCTAAGACTACATTTAATTATATTGTCCTTTGAAATAAAGTGAATAATTGAGCATGATATTTTAAGTTGAAGTTCTAATAGCGTTTGCACTAGTAAATACAAAAACAGAGTTTGAGGAATTCATGCTGCTGCTTGTACTTTTTTTTTTTTTGTTATCGAGAAAAATGCAAATTGGGGGAAAGGTGAAACATCATAAGATGTTTCATAAAGGACTAAAGTCGTAGTTGATTCAACTATACTTTTAGCAGTAGTGGTCACTTCAGAAGAAGACTCCCCCCCCCAAAAAAACAACGCAATTTTAAAGCTGTACAAAATTGTAGAATGTTACAAGTTTGGTTTGAAAACTCGTTAGAGAGAAAATTGTGTTAACGTTTTATCCAAATAACATCTACCAGAACTTTATAACTCTTAGATCTTTTGAAAATTTTCCTTTCTGAGGTTTTTTTTATGCTTCGGGATACAGTAAATCATTAAAATATACTGCGATAAATGGTCGGAAAGAATTTGAACAGATAACGCCCCCCCCCCTCCAACACACACACAACATTTGGAGTTGTATAGAGTAAGTCGAAGATAATGTAAAGATTTTAACTTTGGAATTGACATTTTTTATTTTATATATTTTACATTATTGCAACAAACGAATTACAAGAAGAAACTCAAAAATCTGTTATAAAAAGTTACTCTATCTGTATTTATAATCGCTAAATGATATAACATTCACTTTTTTTTTCTTTTTTTTACATCGGCGATAAAAAAGTTGTCATTTTTACGATTCCCATACTGGAAATCTATTAAAAAAGTCGGAATAACTTGGCACGTCAAACCTTGGTTTTTCAGTGATACAATAAATCGGATATTACACAATATTTGTTTTAGTGCGGTTAATTATTAGAAACTTGGAACACGAATATTTGAGAGAAAATTAAATCAAATTGCATTTCTTGAACTTTTCAAACATTCTCTCCAAGTTGAAATACTTTATAATGACGAATTATTAATCTTCGTTTTTACACAGCTCATTTGGATTTTTAAAAGCAGGATTCCGGTTGGTTCACTTGCTGGAAAGGTTTTCGCATCGACACACACAACAAGAAGGAAAAAGAAACCAATCCATAAATATTCCTTTACAATCGTCATCAGAATCGTAAGATAATAATCGGTGCCATTTGTATTTCTGCTCACAAGAACAGCCGTCCGCACACCTCTTCGTCTGCTCTGATCTAGATCCCCCCAAAAAAGTAAAGAATAGTTAATACTATTTATCAAAACTCTTTTGTACTATATAAAATACTACACAAAGTGCAAACATTGTAATTTGAAGTCGTAAGACAAATAATATTTTATATCGTATAATAAAAAAAATGTTGAAGTCAGTGGTGTAGTTGCTAAATTTTATAGTGACAGAGCCCTGCCAAAATTTGTCAGACGTGTGACGTCACCATAAGATCTCAAAGGTTAATTTTTTGAGTCCATTTCAAATAAAGAAAATATGTTCAACACTAATATTTTAAAATTACTTACATGAAAGTCAAACTAAATACACATACAGTAGCGAGAAAACACACAATTCAACTTCCTTTAAATTGAGCAGTAAGGTAAAACAACAACTGTGTACCAAATAAAAATCACTAACATTAAAACAAGTTATATAATCGCATATCTTATTAATTTACTATTTTTATAACTGTACTATAGTATTAACAACATTGATTTTTATAATGCTTTGCATACCTCTTTTCCTACCAACACTAAGAAAATAGCAACTTTTGGTTATGAAAGATACTTAATTCCAGGTGTAAATTGAATAACTTTTTTTTTTACATACATACTCGTAGTTTTTAAAGTGTCGAGACTCGGCTCCATTTTCAGATGCCGGCAACATTACACCCCTGATTGAAGTGTATTTCGAATCTAAATTATATTAGCAAACTGTTCTGGGAACATTCTGAGTAAAACCTGTTAGCTCCATCAATATATGTATTACCAGATGAAATATTCTATTCGATGAACAATTTCCTTTATGACAATTTATATAAATTACGGTTGTTCCCTGGTGTGTCAGCGATAAGTTTACGGATTGCAACGCTGAACTCAGAGCACAGATAGCCTATTGTGTCACTTTGCACCAAAACAAATAAACAGACTTTACGTTTATTATAACATGCTCGTAATTATACGTCCTTAAATATGTTTTAATTCGGCCATAACAGTCAGACTAAAAGCTATTAGGATTAGCTAAATTAAAAAGTAGAGGTATTATAAAGTAGACCTTCAAACAAAGTGTAAAAGTTATTAAAATATTCTTTATTAGCCCGTTATATGAGCAATTCTTTCATTAGGATTCTCTCTCTATATATATATATACAGTCCAGACTCGCATACCGGTCAACCCTTAATTACAGCCATTTTGACTCAGTCCCAAATATTTCCTTTTATTTTATGTTTGTAAAACATCCACTATTATGGGCACTCGTATTGCGGTCAACTTGACTTGTGGTCACCTGTTTTACACTCCCAAGCGGTCTCTTTGAAATCAGTATTGCGGCCATCCAGGCCGGCTCTCACCTGCCGCTGCCTAATTGTCAGTCAAGGTGAGGCCACTACCGTACATCGACTGACAGCAGCCACATCTTGTAGGTGTTACAAGGTGACCATTGATGTTCCCTATTAATGGTATGCTAATCCTACCTGATGTTTCACACCTCATACACGATAAAAAACAAAAACAATGTTTTCACACTCCTTTAAACTTTGTCATTTGTAACACTTCTAGTTCAGTCTCTCTTTGGTATTCTTGTGAACAAAAGCTTTGTTCAAAGGAGAAAATTCGCATATTCATTTCAAGTTTTGTCATCTTTCCCTTCATTTTGCGCTAAATAGAGCTTACTTTCTCAGCTAAATGTTATTACAACATTCTGTATCAAACAATAACATAGAAAGGTGAGTGTTATGGGCGAGTGGTTGGGGTATGTACTGTGGCCTTAGTAGGATCCCAGAGTTGACCCCATACAGTGACACCTGGTAATACGACCACCCCGTTATGCGGCCATTAATTAGACCCACAGCTGACCTGATAAACGGGGCTGGGCTGTATATACACATACACATTTGTAAAACACCCAGTTTATTTGCATATATAAATTAGGTTGATTATGCTATATGTCATATAGTTGCTTGAGGCCTATAAATGTGGAGTAATTTCATGTTTAGTCGGCGAAACGATGGTTAAAGCAAGGAAGTAGGGTATGATAACAGGCAAAGACCATTTCTTTGATTCACTGTTGAAATTACTACGTCATTAGTCTAAACATAATGACAGATCAAAAAGGGAAATGTATGCCGCTAGGGAAATCATGACCGCTAACTGCTGGTAACTGACGAACAGAATAACATCTAGGCAAAGTTATAAAGTGTAACAGAAGCCAGGTTGTGTCCTAACTGGTCCACCTCTTCAACTGGAATAAAAAAAAATCTACTATTCTTTACTGTGAGAAAGACATTACAAAACTGCCATATTGCAGGCGATAACCAGTCCTAAAGCATCTTCGAACAGGAAAACCTAACTTCAGTGATGCTTAGAATGACCGGATTTGAATCAGATGGGGCCGGCGTGCTTGGACTGTGGTTCGTTACTTCAAAATAACCTCCGTATTTTTGGACTGTGAGTACGTTACTATTTATTAGGTTGCCTTCCGTCTCGACTATCACTTCAAAATTATGGACGGCTAAGCGCAGGTATCCCACTGTGTAGCGTAACGCAAAAATTTTGAAAAGAATGAAAGAAAGCGAATTATGTGATTTATGAGTTGTGTTTCACTCTTTTATGGTAGTGTAAAAATATGACATTTAAGCTTGCTGGTATTCTTCCGCTAGTGTAAAACGCTAATAACTACGTAGTAGTACGCAGAGGCATCAGTGCTGTAGCCCCATTTTTACATATTTGATTTATATGACAAATGTCAATTAATTATATTAATTTTCTGGGGGAGCATGCCCCCAGATTCCCCTAGACTGAGCTACCTTTGGCAGTACGGAAGCTGCTTTTAGCAGCTCCTTCTTGTTTCAATCTCTCATTGTAAAATCTGCACGTCTAGCTAAGCAACCCCACTTTGTAACTCCTTCATACACCACTGGTAGTACGAGAACCATGTGGTTATGCTCTGTGGTTCCTCTAGAATAGTGAATAACGTCCAGGGTGTACCAGAACCAATCATGTCCACTTCACGTTGCCGCTCTTTCAACCCATGAAAAAAAGGCTTTTACAAGACACCAATGCTCATATTGTCCGAAATTGGTCCGAAGAACGTAAGAGTAAAGTACATTATTTTATAAATGGTAAAAGCTGACAATTTTCAGTTACCTTTTCATAATGCTAAATTAAATATTGGTGTGTTTACTTTATTGATAGAATTGATAATACGTTGTCAAAATAACGTGTAAAACATTTGACTAAGAAAAGATTCTAAGAATGACTAAAGACAAAGCCTTTAGAACAGATGGAAAACAATGTGTTTGTTCCACTGCTGAATTAAAACATATGGATTGTTTTTCGTTTAATTTTATTTCTTGCGAGGTAGTAATTATTGTGAGAACAGCTTTTAAGAGTGCAAGGGAAATGTGCAAGGCTTAGAAAAATATTTTTCCTTTGAGGCATTATGGGAAGTGTTTTGAAAGGCTCCATTGAAAATTTTTTCAGTTGTCTATTCTAGAACCTTCGTGTAAAGCTTCACATAGCGAGATGCCCCCTAACTTTCAAATGATACATTAGAGGGAAAGCTAGTCAATAGCACCCATTGTCAACTCTTTGGCTATACTTATCCGACCGAATAGTCGGGGATATGGCCATCACAGTGCGCGTTTTTTACAGCTACGGTGCGCGAACCATGAATTGGCAGTTTAATAGTACAGACACATTAGCCATTACGGCCACGTTCGGCCTGTTGGAGAATGGATGGTGTTGAAAAAATTTTTAGTTGTTCGATAATCTCAGTAGAATTTATTTCGAAAACAAACAATTTATTTTATAGAGCGGCAGGATTATATTGTTTATAATACGTTATTGTGTACTGAGTACATGACTTGCTCTGATCGGAAGTAATGATAACAATGTATTAGATTAACTTGTTAATAATATAATCTTGTATATAATCAGTAACATTTCTTGACATGTTATAAGTTAGATTATTTTTGTTTATACTAGGTATAATATTCAGTTTACTTGTTTATAGACGTTGAATTAGCGTCTTTATAACATGTTAGATGAAAAGCGCCAACTCTTGAGCTACTCTATCTGATTTACTAAATCTTTTAAAACAAATTCTAAAACAACATTAACCTTCTGGAAACACGTCCAGAGCAGGTTTTAGGAACCACGCATCTTGATGAACTGAGTGCCAAATGTCTTAAAACAATATGGAAACCAGATACCGACTCGTAGAGACGACTTATCAAAAATAATAAAAGACACAATATAAGCGGTCTGTCACATTGGCACTCCTACTAATAAAAATGCAACCTCTTTTGTGGACGAGCACGAGTTCTTGTGTAGGAGTTCGCATCCAAAAATGTACTTGTGTTAAACAGTCTGAGAATAATGTTCCAACTGCTTGACATTTTGCGGGGTACAGACCGTGCGTGAGAACTGGCTAGTGCCATATTACCGTTTTCAAGAAACAAAACATCAGGTGTACTTCATTAATTATTCATAAACATTTTCCTAAAAAACCTGACTACGCATAATTGTTTTGAGACATGTATACGTCTATTGTTAGCATATACTGTAAATACGGTACTTCCATTATTATAATCGTTCGAGACCTATGCTAGCTTCTTGACTTGCTTATTACTAACTTACTTGGCCCGACATGGCCAGGGCGCTCGACTCGCAATCTGCAGGTCACGGGTTCGAATCCCCGTCACACCAAACATGCTCGCCCTTTCAGCCATTACACTGCTAAATTAGGGACGGCTAGCGCAGATAACCCTCGTGTAGCTTTGCGCGAAATTCAAAAAACTTTTCCTAGGAATTTATTCATTATGTAAATTTAAAAAAATTAGTTGGTTGTAAAAATTCTAAATAAAAAACATATTAAAGTTTATATTTTTTTATTTCACAAATCTTCAATCTATTAATCCGCTTTTTAATTTGTGTGTAGTGGAAACGTTATATTGTACTTTTCATGATATTGTACCAAACCGAAAAACGTAGATCTTCTGTATCTGTCTAATTAGCCCAGTCTAGTGACGGAAACCTGTAAAACCAGGATCTTCTGTATCAGTCTAGTTAGTTTAATCTAATTATTGAAACCTGTAAAACCAGGATCTTCTGTATCAGTCTAGTTAGTTTAATCTAATTATTGAAACCTGTAAAACCAGGATCTTCTGTATCAGTCTAGTTAGTTTAATCTAATTATTGAAACCTGTAAAACCAGGATCTTCTGTATCAG
>NW_013666619.1:193560-196544 GCF_000517525.1 Limulus polyphemus | reverse complement strand
AATTATTGAAACCTGTAAAACCAGGATCTTCTGTATCAGTCTAGTTAGTTTAATCTAATTATTGAAACCTGTAAAACCAGGATCTTCTGTATCAGTCTAGTTAGTTTAACCTAATTATTGAAACCTGTAAAACCAGGATCTTCTGTATTAATCTAATCTAGTTACAGGAACCTGTAAAACCTGAATCTTCTGTCGTCGTTTAATCTAGTGATAGAAACCTGTAAAACCAGGATCTTCTGTATCAGTCTAGTTAGTTTAATCTAATTATTGAAACCTATAAAACCTGAATCTTCTGTATTAATCTAATCTAGTTACAAGAACCTGTAAAACCTGAATCTTCTGTTGTCGTCTAATCTAGTTATAGAAACCTGTAAAACCTGAGTATTAGTCTAATCTAGTTACAGGAACCTGTAAAACCTGAATCTTCTGTTATTAATCTAAACTAGTTACAGAAACCTGCAAAACCTGAATCTTCTGTCGTCGTCTAATCTAGTTACAGGAACCTGTAAAACCTGAATCTTCTGTATTAATCTAAACTAGTTACAGAAACCTGTAAAACCTGAATCTTCTGTCGTCGTCTAATCTAGTTATAGAAACCTGTAAAACCTGAATCTTCTGTATTAATCTAATCTAGTTATAGAAACCTGTAAAACCCGAGTCTTAATCTAATCTAGTTACAGAAACCTGTAAAACCTGGACCTGCTATATCAGTTTAATAGGTTTAGTCTGGTTACAGAAACTTGTAAGATGTGCAACTTGATGGTATATATAATAGTGTTGTATTTCTATTTATAAAATAATATTTCATCTTATTACCATTAAGTATAATTTAGTAGGTAATTATCAAAAGACAAAATAACGCAAGGTGATTAAAGGTGTTTGCCTACCCATTATTAATAATATCGCAAGTTTTATTTCAGGGTATTAGGTAATCATTACCTTGAATACTTTTTAAAATGATAGAAGTACGACATAAAAATTAAACAGTCAATTTATTAGGTTTCTTATGATACTTACTGGCAAACCTCTTGCTGAATAGCTTGTTGAAGGTGTTGGGTGTTAACAACAGCGCGGATTTTTCCGGCACTATTCGAAGCCCAGTACGGTGTTAGTATCTCTACAGCTGACTCACAAGCGTCAATTCTGCCAGACAGAACAAGTACAACTGCTTAGGTAATAATTAAATCACGGACATGATAATAACATGTGTTTCAGGAAACACGTGGATTAATCTACGCTCTACTAAATTTCTAATAGTTCAAATAATAGTCGATCTTGAAAGATAGAATTATTCCAGTCAAACTTCACTGTATATTCTTAACCATCGACATTATTGGGTTAATGATCGTTCAAACAGCTGAAAATGGTAATACACAGTATGTCACGGAATGTGGAATATATGCGCAGTAGGTCATAGTACGGTAACTTCACCTAATATAAGAGTATACGTTTTATATTCCCTCATCACAATAATTTAAACAAAGAAAACCGTTTCTACAAAAACAAATTTTTATTCTCATGTTAGGATAAGCTGATTAAGTCAAATATTGTCATGATATAAAAGACTGTTTAGTTTAGATATTATTGATTAATTTCTTTTTGTGAGTGAATAATTTATTATTATTCAGTTTTTGTTATGATAAAAGTGAAAAGCAGACGATTGTAGGAAGTTTTGTTAATAATTAATTGATGTTGAGACATTCGAACTTCACATGCAATACATTGACGGACAGACGATTAAATGATAAAGACGTAAATAGCGTGAGACGAGCGGAAACAGCAGACAGATAATAGCAGAAGAAAGTAAAGTTATAAAAGGAAAGGTTCGGCATGAAATTAACTACAGTTAAGTGATAGGCTTAACGTTTAATAAGTTAGAGTAAGACTAACAGTAGAAAAGAAGATTAGAAAAATAATTTATTCCGTCAAAGCGAAATTCTAAAGTAATTGAACCAGCCTAAGTGCACTTTTGAAAAAAGGAACAGAGGATCTTTAAAAGAAAGAAGACCAAACAATTACGGTAACTAGCACCACAACTGTAAGTGAATCACACACAGAATACTAGTGCGATGGTAATAAAGAAGATAGTTAGGCTTGTCAACTGAAATTCTAAAGTAATTGAATAGGCCTAAGTGGACTTTTGACAAGAACTAAAGAAGAGAACTATACATATAGTGTTTATGATATGCCTATAATCTCTATAGTGTGAATAATTTGTTGTGCATACGTTTAACTTGTTCCGAATATAAATATTATTTTGAAAACAAGTGAAGTGCGTGCTATTCATTTATCGTTGAATTTATCGCTAACAAGTCACAGACACCTACTGTAGAATAATCCATGGAAATAGTGCAGATAGTTTTGCGCTAAACAAACAACAACAAACAAAACGACTATTCAGGATTTGTTATCATGACACTAACTGACATATAAATAGCATAAAATTTGCAGTGAGGAACTTCAGAAAGTTTCTGTATAGCTTACTGTATGTTAAAAACTATAACTTACTTATTGGAAGAAGTACTTTCGGATGTAGGGGTGGCAGCTCTCTCAGATCGGGTATGAAGGATGTGGCCATCGTAAGTTTCGTACTGATTTGGGAATGGTGGAGTATAGTTTTCAGCCAGCGAATAGCTGTATTCTCCAAACATGCGGCGAATTAACGCCTTATTCTCGTCGATGAACAGTTCGATCTTATCTCTATTTCAGGAAAATCTATTCTAAGACTTTAACTCATATATTTCTGGAACTTGTAAAATGCAACAAATTATTCCAACTTTCTAACTCATATTTTGTAAGAAGTCAGTCTACTTGTTGTAAAAGTAAAAAAATCCTGCAAAGCGCTGATTTTCTATGCACTTCCTAATGTTTGTATTACCTTGTATTTCGTTAACAGGAAATGATGTCTATATTGTTGCGTCATCGAGTCACATGACTACTGTGACGCAACGTTTCTAGAACTATCATGTACTTTGGCGAATGTT
>NW_013666619.1:178952-192655 GCF_000517525.1 Limulus polyphemus | reverse complement strand
CGCCAACTCTTGGGCTACTCTTTTACTAACGAATAGTGGGATTGACCCCACAGCTGAAAGAGCGAGCATGTTTGGTGTGACGGGGATTCGAACCCGCGCCCTTCAGATTGCGAGTCGAGCGCCCTAACCACTTGGCTAGGTATAAGAGACAGTGGAAAGATGGGAAATCGTACAAAGTTAAAAAAAATGATAATTCTTTGTTTATTCCAAAGGAGTTAATAGTGCCTATTTTAAAAATCAAACGTTTATCCAAGCGTTCTGTATGCGTTACAATATCTTTCTTGTATCTCGCTGGATAATACATGCATTCATTCGCTCATGTTTCTATGTTCTTATTGTTTGTATATCTAACCAATTTGTCGCCTTTATTCATGTTCTAGTTATTTTTTACAGTTTATTTAGTTATTTGGGCCAATAGGTCATTACTCTAATTTACTGCCTTTTTTCATCATATTTTGTTTCTTCTACTTTTACTCAACTACTTTTTTTATTACTTATCATATCTGTCTCATGGAGAAACTGAAGAAGAAAGGTCCATCTTTTGAAAGCGCTCGGGTTAAAGGATATAATAGTATCTTTGAGTTAAATTGGTTTCTTGAACCCACATGTTTTCCTAACATAATCTGGTGAGATGGCAAATTCTGTTTTTTTATGATTGTGTTTATCATTCATTTATGATTTCCTTCTATCGTTTAGTTTATCAATGAATTTTTTGTTGCATTAAAACGCTAACTCACCTTCTACATAATCATTTGTATTTGGAGTAAATATACATATATGTGTGTATGATAAAACTTACACCAGCTTCCCTGGCGTTAACGTAAAGATGTTATTAATATAGCAGAAGAGTATGTGAATAAAAATACTCTGCTAGAAGGTTCACTAAGAGAGTGAGAGAGTTTTATTGCTGTTTGTCACTCGATATTATTATTTAAAGGTATTTTTTGAATATTGTATTTTTTTTGTTTTTTTCCCGATTCCATTATTATTGATTTATGAATTAATAATGGTGAGAAGTCCTGGCCAGACACTTGTTTGTTAATTGTGTCGAATTTATTTCTAAGTGTTGTTATCGTGACTAAATTGTGTATTTGATGTTGAACCCTGATTGTAGCGGCGTGTTAATTTTAGGCCGTTACAATCTTTCTTTGTTCTATTTAGTTTAGGAATCTGTTCTTGAACCTATGTGCTGCCGCCAGTGGCTTAGCCATAAATCCGAGAACTTCTAACGCAAAAAAATTGGTTTCGATACCCGGCCTTGGCAGACCACATTGTATTTAACAACAAACAAGTAAAAGCCTTCGAGCCTCGCGTTCTTTTTCTTACGCCAAATCTCTTCTAAAAGGCTGTTATTCGAAACATTGTTTTGAATTCGTCAATAACTTATTTTAATTTGGTGAGTATCTCACCTTCTTTGTTTTCTTCTACATTTTGTAATTTCCTCGCTTACGCAGTTATTTTATTTTAAATACAAATTTTTGTCAGTGGTTTTTCCATTCATTCATGGGCCCGGCATGGCCAGGTGGTTAAGGTGCTCGACTCGCAATCTGAGGGTCGCGGGTTCGAATCCCTGTCCAACCAAATATGTTCGCCCTTTCAGCCGTGCGGGCGTTATAATGTGACGGTCAAAGAGTAGTTGGTAAAAGAGTAGCCCAAGAGTTGACGGTGGGTGGTGATGACTAGCTGCCTTCACTCCAGTTTTGCACTGCTAAATTAGGGACGGCTAACGCAGATAGCCCTCGTGTAGCTTTGCGCGAAATTCAAAACAAACAAACCATTATTTGACACCAAAAACAACTTTCTTTTAGGTCATGTGTGCCGGTTTATGTTACTCAAGGCCATAAAAAAACAAAAAAACTGTTCTTTGTTACTAAATGTCCCTCCTTCGGAGTTTTCGCCCTTATCATCTGTTAGAGATGTCGAACGGTGCTAAGTTGTTAATGTGCCCGAACCATGAATCGAATGATGCCTGGTTCGCGTCCTGTTGCCACAAAAATACGCTCCGTACTTTGAGGTCGTTGATGGGCTATAACAGTGATAATCAAATCCCACTATTTAGTCTGATAGGAGTAGTCAAATATTTGGCGGTAGGTGATGTTGACTAGCTGTCTTCCCTCTGGTCTATTAGTTCAAAATTGGGCATGGCTGTACGCAGGTAGATCTTGCGAAGCTTTGAGCGAAACTTCTAGGCAAACAACAACAACAACAAATGATTGACATTGAGTAACCACATGACATCAATTCATGTATTTTAATGACCTGAAGCAACATCATGAACAGGATCAAAACTGTGTCGTATATCTGTAGTCGTTCACTCCTTGGCACCAAAAACACCATATTCCAGGTCATGTGTGCCAGCTGGATGCTTAATACACTTAGAAAGGGTGAGTACTTCTATCTACGATAAACAGTAAGGAAGATACACCTATTAAAACATACAAGTTAAAGAAATTGTCGTTTTCCCGATGTTGTTGAAGAAAGACTAATTACTAAACTTCATGTGCTTCATATGTTCTTCATATTCCGCTTTAATTCAGTTTAATGATAATAATAATAATAAAGATACACTTTCCTACTATAATGCTTTATATTTCTTTGATGTTTTTACTTGCTACTTTTCCAAGATGTTAAATCTCTCCCGATTACAAAGACAGGTTCATAACGTGTATAGTTTTTTATCGTCCTCTAAGCCGGTAATTGGTATAGTTTCAAAAACCCAAAGGAGCCATTGTTTTGACCGTACTTCCTGCGACCATCGTAACTTCATCCTATAGACGAAACTAATTCTCTTTCACTATCTGTAATCCGTGGAGTTTTAACCCACTGAAGAAGCCACTGTTCCGAGTCTATCTATGTAATCTGTGGAGTTTTAACCTACTGAATAAGACACTGTTCTGAGTCTCTCTTTGTAATCCGTGGAGTTTTAACCCACTGAAGAAGCCACTGTTCTGAATCTATCTCTGTAATCCGTAGAGTTTTAATCTACTGAAGAAGCCACTGTTCTGAATCTATCTCTGTAACCCGTGGAGTTTTAACCCACTGAAGAAGCCACTGTTCCGAGTCTATCTATGTAATCTGTGGAGTTTTAACCGACTGAATAAGACACTGTTCTGATTCTCTCTTTGTAATCCGTGGAGTTTTATCTTACTGAATAAGCTACTGTTCTGAGTCTCTCTCTCTGTAATACATGGAGTTTGAATCTACTGAAGAAGCTATTGTTCTATCTCTGTAGTTCGTGGAGTTTTAACCTACCGAAGAAGCCACTGTTCTGAACTTACCTCGGTGAAAAGAACAGTTTTACCCCTAGAAAAAGTAGAATGCATCATACTAATACTAAACAGTATGCGTGCTTAATAATCTACAAGAAAGTAATAGCATCTAATCCTGTATAACTATAGGCTCAGTATGGTGAGTACAAAAGGGAAAAAATCATCATATATAATAGCTCACCACAATACAAAGACTGGTGTTTTTTCTTTGCCTTTGTTTATGGTTATAGACCAGGGAAGAAATCCCCTGAAACGGTCTAACTTAGTGGTAAGTTGCGAATTGAATAATGATACATTGAGGTTCGCATTTCTTCTTGAAGAAGTTAATGTTACAAACCTACCATCGTGATTGGTATACAGTATCATTCTGAAGAAGTCATTATTCTGTGCCTACTTTGTGAACCGTAAAGTTTTTCTGGATAAGCTAACATACTGAGCCTACCACTAGCTGGGGTAAATAAGTGTGTATTTTTTTCGACGTTCTTAGATTTAACAAAATAACTCAGAAGGAAATAAAATAATTTAAAACAACTACTTAAATAAAGGTACGTCCTAACTGTCTGGAAACAGTATCAACACGTAATTAAGAAAGCTGAGGTGAAAATAGCAATGCTAGCCAGTAAGAAACACAAACTTCAGGTGAGTATGTATAAGTAGACAGAATTTGAAACCAAGCGAGAAGGCAAACAATAGTTACTTTCACAGAATTGTTCTTCGCTAAACTTATGAGATATTGAATCTTGATTTCGACGTATGACGTAAGAGTTTTCTTTTCGAGGGCATGTATATAGTATATCTTCAACTCGATAAACAATATTTCATTGATAGAAAACAAACACATACACATCACAAACACAATCTTATGACTAGATTATACAGGCTATACATAATAGATATAAAACAATATATACAGGTTGTCCGAACTTAAATATCTATACTAGCTGGAGTACCTGTCCCCTTGACTCCCAAGCGGGCTAGGAGTCCATCTCAAGTGGGCGGAAGTTGTGTAAATTCATGATTAATGAAAGGTTATATTAAGAAATGAAAAGAGTTGCTTCCCTTATATGTAATTGTAAAAAAAACGCCCATAAAGACTACGAAACACGAAACTGAAAATTTGTATTTACCTCCCCATGGACCCAATGAAACTCCATACCAAATTTGGTGAAGATCCATCAACAGGGGAGAAGTAGTGGTAAAAAACGGCCATAAAAACCACAAAACGCAAAATGAAAACTTAAAAATTTGTATGTACCCCCCGCATGGACCTACCGAACCTCCACACCAATTTTGGTGAATATCTTTTCACACTCTGCAAACTAGTTACTGTATTTATATAGATAAACAATGAATTAGGCAGATGTACGTAAATACTGTGCTCGTAACGAAGCTCTCTTAAACGATTTTCAAGCTAAATAAGATCATTTTGTCAGTAGCTGTAATAATATAATGTTAATTTGGATTTAGGAAATATTTCGCATAAAAGAAATGAGGTAATCAACAAACTATCTGACCAACAAAAAGGCTAAAGAGTCAACCTCATAAACTTGGTATAAGAAACAGCTAAAGTAAGAAGCAGCTTAAGCTAACTGGACCCCATATATATGTATATATGTTTGTGTGTGTGTATGTATGTATATATATTTAATCTTAAACACATCAGTTTACTTCTCGAAAATGGATACATTTTGTACATCTTTATATTAATTGTTACTTATGGCTGGCGTTGTTACATTAGATTTTTTTAATAAATAATTTTGGTATGATATTACGTTTGTATAGAAACATAACCTACAACAATTATCATATTAAAAATCAAGAAATAATTTTGGAATGATATTACTTTTATATAGAAACATAACCTGCCACAATTATCATATTAAAAATCAAGCAGAAGCATGGCCAGGTGGTTAGGGCGCTCGACTCGCAATCCGAGGGTCGCGGGTTCGAATCCCCGTCACTCCAAACATGCTCGTCCTTTCAGCCGTGGGGGCGTTATAATGTGACGGTCAATCCCACTATTCGTTGGTAAAAGAATAGCCCAAGAGTTAGCGGTGGGTGGTGATGACTAGCTGCCTTCCGTCTAGTCTTACACTGCTAAATTAGGGACGGCTAGCGCAGATAGCCCTTGTGTAGCTTTGCGCGAAATTCAAAAAACAAACAAACCATAAATCAATCGGGAACAACTTTTGTATTAAAAATTAACCGGAAACAACTGTTGAACTACAAATCAATCAAAAACATTTATATGACTAAAATGAAACAGGGACTAAGCTGAGTACAATTAAAATGTTTAATTTTCTATATACTTCATTTAATCAAAGAGAAGTAAAAAAGGTCAAACTAAAGAGTAAAATATCTCATAACTTAAAAACATGTTAAACTATTTTTTTTCAAAATAATACTGTTTTAAATAGCACTCGAAAATATGAAAAATGATCGCCTTGAAGCAAATGTAATTGTCATAGCACTATCCATTATTGCACAGTGTTTGCGAATGTACACAGTAAAGAAAATTCAGTTTATATTTTGGCTAACCGAGTACGCTTGTTTGTAAATTGCGACCTTTTTTTAAAGTAACAAATTAGAAAACGCTCTCCTATAGTTGGACTTACAACACTAAAATCCGGGGTTCGATTCCTCGGGTGGACAGAACATAGATAGCCCATTGTGTAACTTTACGCTAAATAAGAACAAATAATAAAACGTCAACAGAATTTTGAACACACGTAAACTTATGTACAGTTAATTGGCACGATCATGCTATGCAGTAAAAAAAAGAAGAAACAACACTGAACCCCCCAGTGGCACAGCGGTATGTCTGCGGACTTACAAAGCTATAATCCGGGGTTTCGATACCCGTGGTGGGCAGAGCACAGATAGCCCATTGTGTAGCTTTGTGCTTAATTGCAAAGAAACAAATCCTGAAAGCGCAAATTTACATATGTAATACTCTATTATCGCTTCTGAAATAAATTATAGTTCTGTTTCTGTGAAAAGGAACACACAAAATACTCATGTTCAAGTTACACATGTGACTATATTTTGCTTAGTGAATATACATGTATCACTTACTAAATAAAAGGAGAAAATTGGCATTGTTTGCCAATTTTTTATAGTAGATAAGTTACAAAAAATAATGAAGCTGGAGTTGAACAGTTAAATATTGCCTTTTACGTTTCCAAGAAGTTGTGCTATTTATCCAATACAAGAATGTATTCCGAATCCCCACCCCCCCCCCCAAAAAAAAGTAAAAGCTTGTTCTGAAGAAAACGCAACCTGGATAAACAACACTGATTTTTGTTTCCAATTTTGTAACTCAAAATCCCCTTTTTGGAAAACTGCCGTACAGAACAGCCCTCCAGCGGCACAGCAGTATGTCTGTGGACTTACAACACTAGAAACCCGGTTTCGATACCCGCGGTGGGCAGAGCACAGATAGCCCATTGTGCTTAATTGCAAACAAACCGTACAGAACAATTCTTTTACCAATTAATGACGTTTTCTTCACCAATTTATAACTAAAAAAAGGTATAGAACATTTTGCAAATACTAATGTAAGAGAGATAACAATTGGGAAATTAACTGGTAATGGGGAATTAACTGGTAAGATATTTCAATCTGTTTTCTAGAATTCAGAGGGTGGAGTTGGATATCTGGTGATAAAAACATAAAAATGAAACCCCATTTAGAAGGTTTGAAAGTTTTATTGCCTTATGTACAACATTACAAAGCAATATCAAAATGAATATGCGCGTTATTGTAAATCTTATAAACTTTTCTGTTCTTTATGTCTTTACTGAAGATATATGCTTCACTGAATTTTTACTTTAAATGTGGTACAATTACTTGATGCAACTGAAATGTTAATCTCCATTTTTCTGGGATTGGAAAAACACCGACAGGATTAATAACATAATTTTTAAATTATAAAATGTGACAGACTTATCGTTTCTTTTGTGATAAAGCGGAAGGGTAAAATAAAACTCTTGAACTTATTATCGAAATCTTCGGATGCCATGGTTTTAACAGCTGAAAAAGGTCGCGTGTGCTGTTAATGTCTAAAGTTTCAATAAAGTATTCTCCGATTTAGCCAGAATATCTCCAGCCAAATTTTCCATTATCATTAGTTTCCACTGAAAAAGAAAAGTCCACCTTTCGAAAACGCTCGGGTTATAGGGTTTTTATCATTTTATATAAAGACTTCTTGAACCTACGTGTTTTTCTGACATAGTGAACATGATAGAGAGCAAAGAAAAGAGACCGTCGCCTCAATTCAATAACATTCGTCCGTACTTGGTGCAAGAGACGTTTCCGTGCGACAAAACACCCTCGGCACCGTTTGCTTCTGTCTCCATCATAGAGTCAGTGACTTAGAAGGTCATACCTATACCCGAAAAGTCTTGTAATTAATTAGAATATTAAGTAAAACGTTCTGAAGATCTAACTTGAGATAAACTGTTATAAATTCAATATTTTGAATGCATACAGAAGATAATACAACTAGTATAACTTTTCTTTTGATTAAATCTCTATATATTATTTTAAAGTCCAGACGAGTAGTTCTTAATTACCATGAAAAGACACGTGGGCAGATTCTGAAACAAATATAAGAATGTACTGAGGTTGGCTGGAATACCATTTCTTTTACATTAGACTTTTATAATAGTTTTATGAAATAAAAATACTACAGAATAAGTGAACAAGTTAAATGTCTAGCTTATTTTTAATTTTTTCCCTTATTGTACCTGTAAATGTTTATTCTGGTTTTAAAATTAATACTTTAGTTAGTTGTTGTTGTTGTTTTAATTAGTGGCGTACACGAATTGATTAACAATTAAGACTGTCCTTATATAACAATTAATGAAAACACAGAGGGGAAAAATCAACGATCTTGGGGAAAAGTTGGTTTGTTTTCATTATGTTTCATCTATTATAAAAATACACAGTTTTTGTTTGTGTTCAAAATGCACGTGAACCTTACTATCTAAATGCGCATACGGGCATACTTCATTTTAACAGATATATATATACAAAAGGCGGATGCAAATATACTTTAGTTTATTAGAAATTTTGTACAACAACATATTAAAAGCTTATCAAAGTTTTTTAAAAAAGGTCTAACGTTAGGTCGTAGATTAACATTATAAGTTTATTCACTGATAGCATTAAGTACGGTAAAGTTTAACCCTAATTAAACTAAAGCAAAATACGTACAAAATTTATTTGTTTATCGAATATAGGCCGGGCTTAATAAAGGCTTAACTAATATTAGGCCTAAGACAAGCGGATTTATACTCGTTACAGATTTCGATGTCTGCCATTACAATTATTTTGTATTATTCTAGAAATCCTGTATTTAAAGAAGTACTGTTGGAATAAACATACTAATTTGACCGCAAATGTTTTACGGGTCTCTTCTAGTCCAAAAATAGTAAAACGCAACCAATTTTCTTAGTAACAAAACTACCTCATTTATTTTGAACAGTCTTAGCTTACAGTTTACATTTTCTTCGAAAATTTAATAATATTAGATTTTTCTCTATCTTTTGTTTAATAACATAATATTTAAGGAACATAGTAATTCTGCATTTATTTTCCAAAATTATTTCATTTTAAAATGGAAGAAAATAATCATTTATCTGGCGAATAATCTTTATAATAATTCATTCCTTCCGTCTCTTTCTTTATAATTAATCACTCAATCTTTCATAAAAGTAGAATTTTGAGTTTCAGCCTTGAAGATTTTTGTTATCTTAAAGAGGTGTGGAACACCAACAATTATATCGACAAATTTTCGTCAGGAAATATTACCTACACACAGGTTCCCCAGTTTGTTAAATTAAGTGAATAACCAGTCATAAACGGAAGAGAATACACACAATCGGTTTGTTGTTTTGGAGCAAAGACACATCGGGCTATCTGCTGTGTCCACCACGAGGAATCGAACCCCAGATTTCAGCATTGTAAGTCTGCAAACTTACTTCTGTCCCACCGGGGGACCGTAATATATATATAGAGTTATGTAAACGATCATATATAAGAAACTTGATAGAGTGCCTCTAATGTGTGCATGCAAGAGCGTCTTCTTCAATACCAGTAAATGTTAAACAATTACTTAATTAGTTTATCTTTAAACTTAATGCGTCTTCATAGCGTTCAATGACCTTCTGCAGTCACTTTTAGTTTGGTTGATACTAATACAACATGCTAAGAACTGGCCTATATATCGCATAATTACAATACATTGAACGTGATATTTGACGTGTAAATAGCATCAGTGTAAATTGCGAGGGAACTCGAGCCAAAAGGGGTTCCGAATCGTTACTACAATTATAGGGAAATAAATACAGCGGGCCCAATTACTTTTTATACGAGGAGGGCCTATGCTGTGTAATTATGCCACTGGTGATACGGACTGGTAAAGTAATGACGGTGCCTTAAACATTATATGTTAATCTTGTGCCTGAATTATGATAAGATCTGGTCTTAAAGTAATTGTGGTACATCTGAGCATCTTATCCGATCTATGTCTAAAAAAGAAGGAACATCATGACCATCGACTATTATTTTATTCCTCTTTAAAGCTAGTTAAAATATTCTGGTAATATGTAATATTCTGTTATTATTCAAAGATAAAACAGAATAAAACTGTACAGCCATGTACATAAAACGGCGTAAAATTGTATAACCATGTACATAAAACGGCGTAAACTGTATAACCATGCACATAAGACAGAGTAAAACTGTACAACCATCATGCACATAAAACAAAGCATTGGCATCAGTAACTAAACGAAAAACCAAATCTCTTTGCACGTCCATATTGAGTCGTACATAACGTAATAAGGTCATCCAAGTTAATGCTTTTGACTTAGCTATTCATAAACTATAGATCGCTTGTAGTTACACTGATGTCAACTTTATTTCATCAGTTACAAAGTTAAGTAGTTTATATTCCATGATGTTTGTTTGCCCTTCTAGAAGTGCCCTTGTGAAAACTAAGAGACGTTTCTTGAAAACTTGATTGACTGGGTGTGTTGCATATAGGAAACAGGATTGTCAGGCCTCAAAATCATCGGTCATGCATATTAAGGAGTTTAACCTTTCATTGTTTCACTAGCTGAGAACCAACTTAAGATTACTAGGTCAGTAGGAAGATTTTCGTGTGATTTGTAATACGCCTTTTATACATTACTGGCAAAGCCCCATAAAATATAGTATCATTTCACTGCTTATTTTTTTCCCGGTGGGGTAAAACCAAACAGTGATGAATAATTATTCAAACCGTATTGTATAAAGTTCATCTATCCATTTTATATATTTCTATTTATTCTTCTGTGTAGCTGCCCATATGCATTTTAATGCTTATTAATATATCTTTAAAATCATGCTTCTTCAATCCATGAAGCTTATAATTTCAGTTGATCTGTTTTGGATCCTCAGCTCTACTACATTAGCCCCCTAGTGGCACAGCGGTATGTCTGTGGACTTACAATGCTAGAAACCGGGTTTCGATACCCGTGGTGGGCAATGCACAGATAACCAATTGCTCTTCATTTTGAAGTGTTTATTAAAATAAACAACAAGGATTGGGCCACGTGTTTTACTATCTTAGTCCCTTTCATTATTCATTAGAATTCTAGACAAAAGGTAAATTTGTTTGAGGCCTGGCAGCTCACTCAACTCGCGTTATCGAAACCCATCCCAGGGCATTATAATGTGACAGTAAATCCCACTATTCATTGGAATTAGACTAGCGGTGGGTAGTGTTTACTAGCTAGCTGTCTTCCCCTTAGTCTATCACTTTAAAATGGCTCCCCATTGGCATAGCGGTATGTCTGCGGACTTACACTGCTATAAACCGGGTTTCGATACTCGTGTTGGGCAGAGAAGAGATAGCCCACTGTGTAGCTTTGTGCTTAACTACAAACAAACACTTCAAAATGAAGTACGGCTAGAACAGATAGCCCTCAAGTTGCTTTGCGCAAAATTCAACAAACAGTCAAACAAATAAATGGTGTTTGAAACGTGATATACATCAGGTGAAGGTGACGTATCTTTAGTTGTTTTTTTTTAAAATCTAGGTGTGGAGATTGGCTTGGAGTAGTTTTAGTTTATGCGCAAACCTGAAAAATATGTTTTACTTATGGTGCACTATTTCACGCGTCACGTGACCTGATTCGAAAATAAAGCAAGATAACCAACACGAAACAGATTCCAGTTTACTTTCCCATGTGATAAATTTATACATACATATTGTTAACAGTTCATGGCGCACTCGTCCTAGCTATTTCAAATTACTGGGTTAAATCAGTAGTAATTAGTTTATGAATTTTTTAGAAAATATCACTGTATAAATTAAAAAACGTCCATCATCTAATGAAAGAATTGCGATGATAAACAAACAATGTGGAATTAATCTGTAAATATAATTATAATAACATGTCTCGTCTCGCCTGAAGAAAAGATTGCGATAATAAACATGTAAAATGGTGTTAATCTGTAAGTATAATTCCTTATAATATACTTTGTTTCAGCACAAAATTTAGAAATAAACAACAGAGTGTTACAACAAAATTTAAAAAAACATTTAAAATGGGATAAAAAAAACAACATATAATTTAAAAACAGCGTTTCGCCTGTGGCATCATCAGGTACTTGACACGACAATCGGTGACGTCACAAACATATAACCTTGTGCTTAGCATAAGTATAAACCTCTTCCATATCTTTTTTTTATTTATTAAAGGTTTGTAATCTTTCATTAGACTATATTCTTTTATCTTACGTTTATTAATATTAGATTCTCGACAAAATAAGCGTTATATTCGCACGAGTATACCTTGTTGTGTAAACCTGCAACAAACATAGTTTCTGAAATAGATGGTTTCCAGACATTAAGTAAATACAATAGTTTGTTTATATTAATAAGTCTAGGGGGGGGGGGGGTTCTGTAGATATATATTTCTTTGTCTCATCATATCCTTTGGCAAGACTCCTATGACTTAAAAACAATGGTTAAAACAGATTCGAACCTACTAGTGAGGTCAGCTTACACATCATTGAATATCATTACACCCAAATATTTAGGGAATGTCCCGGAGTTTTCTATGCTGTTTTCAAATTTCGTATTCTTGGCGGCTCTCCAATGCAGAATTAACCCCGCCTCTCAGATACACCCAACGGTTAAGTAATCACATTCAAAAGAAAACTACAATCATATTCATGGAAAGTACACAAATTTGGTCGAATAGAAAAGAAAAAAGTTTATGAATTACAAAGGAGGCGTATTCTTATAAAATTTAAAATTTTCATAAGTTCAGGTTGGTTATAGAATTGTGATAAAAACAATATAGCGGTTATTAAGGTCATTATTTACGATACTAAAGCTGATTTAGACTCGCGCCTTTATACGTTGGTTTTTATAATTTCATTTTGTAATCCAACAAAATGTGTTTGTGTCAGGGTCGACACCAGGTGGCAACAGATTCTGCATAAAAACATGTGTATTATACATGGTTGAAAGTTAGCTAACGCAAAGGGTCGCTGATGATATGAAAATAATGCCACCAACGTTTCTCAAGGCAACCCACATCTGTACATTTAATTATATGAAATCGTGACGTCTTTCATAAAAATAACTCACTAGAGTTTTGAAAAGTTAAAGTACTGGAATCGAACAATTTTTTAAAGCAAAGCATGATATTCGTCAAAACCTTTCTCTCGAAGAACTTTATTATGAGCTTTGACAGATTTTTGTTTTGTTATTTAAAAATCACTCTGTTATTGAAAAAAGGCATGATTTTCACGAAAAAGATTAGTTTTTATGCGATGTTGAAAAAATGTATTTTCCATGTTATATATGTATATATATATATATGCATATTTATCCACTTGCAACAAGTAACAATATTTATATTTTCGACTATAAAATAGTCAAAGCTTAATAAATAAATAAAACGATCTTATTTTTCTGTGGATGGTAAGTTGTTAATATATCACACATAGGCTATGATGCTACAGAACACAGTGATTAGATACATTGTCACACGTAGGCTATGATGTTACAGAACACAGTGATTAGATACGTTGTCACACGTAGGCTATGATGTTACAGAACACAGTGATTTGATACGTTGTCACACGTAGGCTATGATGTTCCAGAACACAGTGATTACATATTGTCACACGTAGGCTATGATGGTACAGAACACAGTGATTACATATTGTCACACGTAGGCTATGATGTTACAGAACACAGTGATTACACATGTTGTCACATATAGGCTATGATGTTACATAACACAGCGATTACATATGTTGTCACATATAGGCTATGATGTTACATAACACAGCGATTACATATATTTTCACGTGTAACCAATGGCATTATATAACATAGCCATTAGATATATTGCAGCCCTCCAGTGG
>NW_013666619.1:177751-178755 GCF_000517525.1 Limulus polyphemus | reverse complement strand
TAGGCTATGATGTTACAGAACACAGTGATTACACATGTTGTCACATGTAGGCTATGATGTTACAGAACACAGTGATTACACATGTTGTCACATGTAGGCTATGATGTTACAGAACACAGTGATTACATATTGTCACATGTAGGCTATGATGTTACATAACACAGCGATTACATATGTTGTCACATATAGGCTATGATGTTACATAACACAGCGATTACATATATTTTCACGTGTAACCAATGGCATTATATAACATAGCCATTAGATATATTGCAGCCCTCCAGTGGCACAGAGGAATGTCTGCGGAATTACAACGCTAGAAACTGTGTTTCGATACCTCTGGTGGGCACAACACGGATAGCCCATTGTGTAGCTTTGTGCTTACCTACAAAGAAACATATGACGTTGCAGAACACAGCGATTACAAGCCTGACCATTATTTCTTCATTTTGTTAAAAAGTACTGCGCACGTAGTTTGTTTCAATTTAACAAGTGTGACTGATTAGTGAGAAAAACATCTTATTTCTGAAAAACTGGCTTGAGTACAACAGATACCTGTATGTTCGAATAATAAAAAAAAACAGTTAATCTTTGAGAACTCTTGGCTAGCATTGAATTAAATACAGTTTCAGGCGGAAAAGTTTCAAAAATATTATTTGCTAATCCTGCTAATAGTCAATGTATCATACCAGATTTATATTTATAATCTTGAGACAGAAATAGAAATTTTGGAAAAGAATTGAAAACTTAAATTGTCATTCACACCCGTGAATCTTAGTACCCGGAAAATGTTTTAGCCAACTAAACTACTGACGTTGGAATTTACACCTTTGACTCTTGAGTACCCGTAAAATGCTTAAGTCAACTAAGCTCCTGATGTTAAGATTGATTCGCGTAACTCTGAGTTCCCGGAAAATGCCTTAGCCAGCTAAGTTACTGATGTTAAGATTGATTCGCGTAACTCTGAGTTCCCGGAAAATGCCTTAGCCAGCTAAGTTACTGAT
>NW_013666619.1:173601-177741 GCF_000517525.1 Limulus polyphemus | reverse complement strand
GTGACAATAGTCACGTGACCTCGCTGACGCAACAATATTGTTCACTGTATTCAGAAAATAACACGTTACTGCTCGTATAGAAAATTAAAACAATATCGTTCACGGTACACAACAGATTCGACAACTTTACTTAAAGGTTATTATTGGGTACTGTGAGATAAGGATACCACTGGGTAATTGTGGAAATGTTTTGGGGCAATTAAAACTGCGACCTATAGCCCATTGGAACAGGCCATCTTTAGGCAATTACTTTGAGCTTGTGACATTGTTAATCATACATTACCTGAAAGTATCCTGTTCATATGGGTTGAAACGTCGCAGTTGTAATTCTTGAAAATAACATTTCCACCGTAAAACTGATCACAATTTCAATTTTCTTAAAGGTGTGGTATTCTCAGATGAACTGATTTCCGCGCAAAAATCAGACAGGTGCCTTTAATAACGGGAGGATCAAGCAGGGAATTTACAAAGTAATCTCAATTTGACAACCGATTGAGTTTTAACCTGTGTGAGAAATAAGGAGACTAGACATGTGTGATGTGAAGAGAAACATTTTTTATTATAAAGTCAAAAAACAAACAAACAGAGTACGTACTTGCATAGACCCTTACCAAATCGCTTCTACTGGATCAGTGAATAGATCGTCAGCTACTCTTCTCTCAAGATGAATCTCTGCCAAACTAGTCACGACGATCACAAACTAGAACTTTGAAAGTACCAAGGCTCCCGACTTGCAGGAAACATCCGTTACTTTCTTTGAGATAGGATCCCAACGTGACTGGTCGCATTTTCACAGATTCACAGACATTATCCACTCAGCCAATGAAGGACTTTGCAGTTGTTGACTCCTACACAATGTGTGAAGTTGCTGCAATATCCTCCCTGGCAGAACAGGTACTATCTGCTTTGGAGGACAACAAAGACATAAAAGCAACTAGAATGAGCCAAGTTCAACAGTTTTCTGAACCTCGAGCTTATGCCAAAACTGCATAGAATCCGATTAAACGATAAAATTCAAAAATTTCCATGTTAATAGAGATAGTAGGAATACACGCGATAAGTACGTATGTCACAAAGACCACATAAATCAATGCCTATATCTATCATCTAGGGTATATTATAGAGAAAAAAATATATTACCAATTCAAATTATTTTTATTTTAAGTTTACTATTACTAGAATAAATTAAAATTTATTTCAAAGTCACGAATATATCAAATCGTAACGTTCACCCAAAGAAATTGAAGAAATTACACTAAATGTAATCTGGAGGTTAAACCAACAAATTTATATTAATACAAGAAGTCCAAATAATCTCATGAATAGATTTTAAACTTTTATTAAGAACAGTTTCTCATCATTACGAGGGAGTATTTTTGTATGATAATGCCAAAGTTAAAAAAATGTATTATGAATAAATCGTATTTAATAAAAGTTTATTTTTCTTCTTTTTAGACAGTAACCTAAACAGAACAAAAGTAAGCATGTTAGTTTCTCTGCTACACTACAATTGCTGTATGAGGCAAGCTAAGAAGTAGCAAACAAAATAGGTTTTTACTAAACAGCAGGCCTGACGTGGCCTGGTAGTTAAGACGCTCGACTCGCAATCTACAGGTACGGGATCAGAACCCGTTACCGAATATGCTCACCATTTCAGCCGTGGAAGCGTTACAGTGGGATTGAGTAGCCCAACAGTTTGCGGTGGGTGGTGTTGACTAGCTGCCTTTCTTCTAGTTTACATTTCAAAATTATGGCTAACTAGGGTAGATAGCCCTCTTGTAGCTTTGTGCGAAATTCAAGAATCAAATAAACCAAATGACAGACGTTATCGAGTGCTTATTTTTTCTGGCTGGAACTATTTTGTTTTCTATAAATCACTCCATAGCCATCTAAATGCTGCCTGCCATTTAGATGGAAACATAGGACGATTCTAAGATTATCCTTGCACGATTTAACTCTCAAATCTTTGTTCCTTGCTTATCCATTTTCAGTCCCCGATAGCTAAACTCAAGGTCTAAAGGTGCTATCTTTAAATTCCTGGTGTAAATGGTATTGTTATTAGTATTTCATCTACCAGAGGTTTCCCCTTGGACGATTAAGTAAAACTGTTTAACAGCTAGTTGTAGTTAATGGAGGATGCAAGTACGAAATCTGCTGAAATCATTACATAGTAAAAATACTTTGGGAAATAATGATGTATCTTCCATCTATTGATATTAGTAATTGACATGACTATTGAAACGAAGATTGTAATCTATTTTAAATTATTGTAAGAGTTATTTAAATTCCAATCCATATATGCACGTTTGAAAACGTAATTTTTACCCTGATATTTATTTATCAGATCATAGGATAAAACGATTTTTCCAATATTTTGAACTAAAAATAGTACCTTTAATATTTAAAAAGATGACCCCCCTAACCAGTGGAAATTAATGAAGGATAACAATTATCATATAAATAATTATAAAACGGAAATGTATGTGATTAAATTTATGGTGTTTAATTTTTTCTTTCACTTGACATCCTACTGAATTGCAACAATTCACAAGATAGGTAGCAACATTCCTGCGAATTTCACAAGAAATCATACTCTTCATGATTTAATGACTTTTTTTTCACTAATATCTCGTAATGAAAGAAAAGAAAAACTGTGCATGGTTATATTAAACTTGGCTCATTATTCCTGGTTAGACCAATTCCGTGGAACATAAATCTACACCAGTAACCCTGGCCCAAGTAGTGTGGCATTCCCCAAAACTTATCTAACTCAGAGGAGAAGCTCAAACTTGGTGAGACAGTGGTAAGTCTATGGATTTGCAACACTAAAATCCGGTGTTTGATTTCCCGTGCTGGACACAGCAGATAGTTCATGTGGCTTTGTTCTGACACAAACAGACATGGCTCAAATAAAAGATAAGACAAGATTTCCAATATCTTTCCTCTAACAAAAGAACGGAAAGTAAAACATCAGTACGATTCGCATTACTATGTGTTTCACATGGTAATAATTCAAATTTGTGAAAAGTTAAATCATACAAACTTGGAAGTTTCTTTTAATTTTGTAATTATAATGTAATATTTTAATAAGACAATTACGTTTTTGATTTTACCAATTATTTATGAATAAATCATTATTAATAATCACTCTTTGAATTATCTCCTTTGTGAATTCAAAAACGCTAGATTTTCCTAATTTTATAATAGCTTCTGAAATAATGTATTTTTCTATCAATAGGTTCAGATATGGTGCTTTTGTCTTCAGACATAGTATAATTGTAACATTTGTAATAAGTCTGATTAGGCTAAGAAGAACAGCGTCTTCACATAATCGGACTTTCAACCTGGAGAATTTTTGTTATGGCCAAAGTGATATAAGAATTCTAAAACAATATCTTAGAGTCCAAAATTAAAATATTGCTGGTAAAAAAGTAATAATAATACCGTATGATTTAAGATTCTAAAAGTTATCGTGTAATTTTATTTTTAATTTGTTTATGATAGTTTATTCTCAAGACGTAACTCTTGGGATTAATGTGGGCAGTCAATCAAACATATTTAACACACCAAAGCAGAAACATTTCACCAGGAAGTATGTTATAAAAATTATCAACAAAAATAGTTTAATTCAACAGCAAAGAATTTATTTCGTGATAGAACTTTATGCGATAAGAATTAATAGTAATTTGGAAGTGTCGACCGAAATTCTGGCAACTTTCCCTGTTTTCTTTCACAATTTTAATGAAAAACCTGAAAAAGCCCCTTAATGTCAGAAGAAGCTATCAAGGATAATCTTAAAGTCGTGATTCTGGGAGTGGAGGGCTTAGAGTAGTTGAGATGACAGCATCTGAATAAGATACAATTGCGTTAGACTTGAGGTATTAGTGATGACAGCATCTGAATAAGATACAATTGCGTTAGACTTGAGGTATTAGTGATGACAGCACCTGAATAAGATACAATTGCGTTAGACTTGAGGTATTAGTGATGTTAGCATCTGAATAAGATACAATTGCGTTAGACTTGAGGTATTAGTGATGACAGCATCTGAATAAGATACAATTGCGTTAGACTTGAGGTATTAGTGATGTTAGCATCTGAATAAGATACAATTGCGTTAGACTTGAGGTATTAGTGATG
>NW_013666619.1:161667-173117 GCF_000517525.1 Limulus polyphemus | reverse complement strand
GTTAGCATCTGAATAAGATACAATTGCGTTAGACTTGAGGTATTAGTGATGTTAGCATCTGAATAAGATACAATTGCGTTAGACTTGAGGTATTAGTGATGACAGCATCTGAATAAGATACAATTGCGTTAGACTTGAGGTATTAGTGATGTCAGTGTCTGAATGATTTATTCGTTTGTTTGAAATTTCACGTAAAGCTATTCGAGAGCTATCTGTGCTACCACCCCTAATTTTGAAGTGATAGACTAAAGGAAAGGCAGGTAGTAAACACCACCCGCCGCCTACTCTTAACAACAAGATTGTGATTGACCGTCACACTACAACATACCCACTACCGAAAGGGCAAATATGTTTGGCGACAAGTTTCGATCCCGTGACCCAGCAGATTATGACTAGAGCATTCTAGCCACCAGGCCATTGGAATGAAATACAATCGTATTATGTCAAGGCTCAAATGACATAATCTTATAAAACTGAGGGTACTGAAGATGACAGTGTCTGAATAAGATGCAATCTCGTATTTAAATTCTGTGACAGGAATTAATCTCCAATAAAGATCATGCTACAAAAGATTTAAACTAAAAATAATAATATAAAAACAGAAAGGGCAACATTCGCAAGCGAATGCAATATGTCTCCCGCCATATTCGATAAGATAAGTATACAGTAGATTTCAAGAAAAAATGTTATTCAAAAATGAGCAAAGGTAAAACCTACAACATATACTTCAGAGGCATATACACTTATTACGGTATCAACTTGAGAGTTGTGAGAAAGATGGGCTGGAGCATGCTAACTTGTGATATTATAATACACAGGACAGTTAGTTTCTGTGTAATTAGATTTATTTTTAATACCAAAACCTTTAAAAGTAACTTTTGGGCAAATAAGACCTATTCTCATCATGGTATATGCAATTTCATGCACTGTATGAAATAAACACTATTAATAATCCCCTTCCCATAACGCTTACAGATTCAGACTAAAATATCTTGGTTCATAGCTCCCTATTACATACATTGTGAGCTATTTTTACCTTTGAACCCCACAAACTCATAAGAGAGGTTTAAATCCCAAATCTTTCTGTTTCATTCTATGGAATTTTGTCGCAAGATATCTTTTTACAATGTTTCACCTAGAATGTTTGAAATACAAAGAAGCAGCAACCCCAAAACTCGTAATTTTGTGATTTGTTTTACCTTTTTATCCCTTTAAAATCAAAACAATAGGTACAAATCTCAAATCTGTCAGTTATAAGGAAACTACAGGCTAAAATATATGTTTATTTTTTTATCATTTTGGGCCTTCGACCACTGACATCTGAAAGAAGCCTATACAAATATAAGTAAATAGGCGTCTGGATATGTTGCACTAAGTTACAAACGCTGCAGATGATAGGCTTAGCAAGTACAGAAATGTCGCACAATTGCAGTTTTTGGAAAATAGAAGAAAGGAGTATAGGAAATACAATATATTTCCCTCCTTATGACGAAGACGTAAAAAAAAAGCGATAGAACACTACGACAGAGTACAGAGAAATTATATTATGTAATTTTCTATATTTAATACATCTCTTAAGGATTACTTGACTTACGTTAAAAATACTACTTTCACCCCACCTAGCGAATGAATTTGAAATAATTTCTGGACGTTCACATTTTTTACATACACTCATCTCTTTGTGAATTAGAAAAGTAATAATATTTTCGTGGCATTTAAAAAAATTTTAGGATAAAAGATGTAGATAGTTCTCAGTTAAATATGCGCATTAATTTGTGAACAACATACCTCTCTCCCCTTTTCCCGTAAATTTAAGCTATCTCCAGCAAAGTATAAATTTTCTAACAATACTCTTATATCCATCTAGTCCCCTTTCTTGTTTGTTCTTCAAATCTTTATGATACGCGATACACAATATACTAGACTTTACAATACCAAGTAACAGGAGAGGCAGTAAATCTAAGTTGTCAGTACTATTCTTTTTCTCGTGCAAACGAGTCACAGTCGGCCAAGATAATAAAACATTGTCATTAAGCACTATATTTATTTTTCGCAAAAGCGTTAGATGAACGATAAAGAAACAAACGGGATTTAGAAAGAAGCTGATGTTTGATGTGATATTATTATGTAAGACAACTAAACAGAAAAGTTACAAAAGCATGTCATCCAGTTTACTGGAAAACAAAACCTATACCATCAGTTGAATATAAAACATGACTTTCTCATACAAATATTTATAATAGTACTTTACTATGTTAAAATATATGTATTATCACGTAAAGAAACATTACTACATTCTTATCAGACATTTAAACATTAAACTAGAATCAGCTCGTCAAAGTTATATTTGTAACTGTTTATAAATTTCTACATTTGAGGTTTGTACCAAAGCTTTACAAAGTAACAACTAATTCTGCTTAGTGAAATGTTAATTTAGTTTTGAATTAAGGTAATTAGTCGTTAATATGGAGTTGTTAGCATTACATAACTGTAAAACATCTGTTATTTGAAGAAGTCTCTTTATGTTAAAGTCTGCATATGTGGGCTTAGTCTAACGGGCAGAAAAGGCGTACAAATATACGATTGCATGTATACAACAGTAGATTTTCTACAGTTCGTATCAAATGAATAAAACCGTAGAAATTTCTTTAAGTTTCACATCACCACTTGAAAAACTATTGACTTGTCCCTTACCTTGAATATCGTCATACTGAAGTTACACGGTAGCTCCTGAGCTCGCGCCTCTTCGCGGTCAGCCTAGGAACGAAACAGCACGTGCTTGGTTAAGCGGTATAGGTTAGTACTAGAGGAAAGAGCCTACTTATCTGATTAAATAGGTAAGCTTGTTACACCTGTGGCTCAGGTATCAAGGTGAGAAGGAGGAGGACTGATAATACTGGAATCAGGTTACGATCTTTAAAGTTTTATAGTCACAGACACATTTTACCATAGAGTTTGTCACGTTTAACTTGAAAAATATTCGACTTCGTCCGAACTTGTTCGTTGTTATTAGAGGCGTCCTGACGACAGTGTAATTTTACGAAATAAGTAAGACCAGGTGAGAAAGATCACATAGCATAGAAAGTGCGTGGGAAACCTGTCCAGAATGCGAGTTCCTTTTGGAATATTGAACCAGATTTCACATATACCTTTCGTTCTACTTCACAACGCTCTGGGAAGTCTACTCAATTGTTAATCATGATATAGTAATTACAAGGAAAAGCCATCCAGTTTGCGAATTCCTTTTGGAATATTAAACGAGACTTCATATATACCTGTCCTTGTACCTCATAACGCTCTGGGAAGTCTACTCAATTGTTAATCATGACATAGTAATTACAAGGAAAAGCCATCCAGTTTGCGAGTTTCTTTTGGAATATTGATCCATACTTCCCATATAACTACTTTGAAAAGATAATTGCAACTAGAATCATAGCTTTTACGCTATGGCTTCGACATTAATTATCAATGAAATTTTTATTACTGTTTTCTTTTTTCAATGGTTTGTTGTGGATTTCGCGCAAAGCTGATCGAAGGCTATATGCGTTAGCCGGCCCTAATTTAGCAGTGATAGACAAGAGAAGATGCATTTAGTCAACACAACCCACCACTAACTCTTGAGCTATTCTTTTACTAACGAATATTGGGATTGACTGTTACATTATAGCGCCCCACGGTTGAAAGGGTGAGCATGTTCGGTGACGGGGGTCCGAACTCGCGACCATCAGATTGCGAATCGAGCTCAATAACCACTATAGGCGTAGGAGACGAAAGGTCAAGGGGGCAATTGCCCCCAAATGCTGACCTCGATAGTTTTTCGGGCAAAAGCTCCGTACATATCTATTACTTTTATATTTGCAAAGTGATTTTTGTTTTGTTTTGGGATTTCGCGCAAAGCTACACGAGGGCTATCTGCGCTAGCCATCCCTAATTTAGCAGTGTAAGACTAGAGGGAAGGCAGCTAGTCATCACCACCCACCGCCAACTCTTGGGCTACTCTTTTACCAACGAATAGTGGGATTGACCGTCACATTATAACGCCCCCACGGCTGAAAGGGCGAGCATGTATGGTGGTATGCGGATTCGAACCCGCGACCCTCAGATTGGCAAAGCGATTATGCCTTTTCAGAAAATATATTAACCACACGTGAGATTTTCACTTGCACCCTTTTAACTCTTTAGCGCCGTATGGTTCCGCATGGAAGTGAACCATTTTTTTAAGCGACTTTAAAACTTATAGCACATGATTTAAGGTCCATTTTATATTTTCGGGCAAAACTTGCCTGCCCCTCCCCGGTCAAAATCAAGCCACAACGCCTATGCTAACCACCAGAACATACCAGGCCATTTTTTTAACGAGCTTACTATCACTGGAAGTGGTTCTATCTTCTGTCACTGGCTACATCGTTCATGAAATTTGTTGTTGTCTGTTATTAAGCACAAAACTACACCAAGAGCTATCTGTGCTCTGCCGACTACGGGTATCGAAACCCGGTTTCTAGCGGTATAGGTCCGCAGACACACCGCTGTGCTACTGGGGGGGGGGAGTTCATGAAATGCCGCACTATTTCTGCTGGGGAGTTGTACTTTGACAGCTGTTTGCAGCAAAGCTTTATATCTTATTGCGAAGTTCTCACTCTCGTTTTTTTTATACTCGTTATGAAGTATCATGAGCAGCATTTTGTCATGATAAATAATGTTTCAAAAGTTTAATTTCGATTATTACACCTTTTGGATTAAAAATTCCTTTATTAAAAATTGGTCTGAAGTAGCAAAGTTGGCCAATGACGTTATACACGTTGAGCTAAAATTTTAAATGTGTGAGCTTTTAGCGCGTTTTCGAACAGTATAGTTTATTATGATAACTGTTGATAAATCTATAAAACATTATAAAAGATTCTAGCGGTTACCGCTTTTTTACGTTAACAGCCTTCACTTCACATTATTGATTCCAGGTGGTTAGGGCGTTCGACTCGCAATCTGCGGGTCGCAGGCTCGAATCCCCGTCACATCAAACATGCTCGCCCTTTCAGCCGTGGGGGCATTATATTGTTACGATCAATCCCACTATTCGTTGGTAAAAGAGTAGCCCAAGAGTTTGCGGTGGGTGGTGATGATTAGCTGCCTTCCCTCTAGTCTTACACTGCTAAATTAGAGACATCTAGCGCAGATAGCTCTCGTGTAGTTTTGCGCGAAATTCATAACAAACAAAGAAACACATTATTGACAAAGTAACAACCAAAGAGATAATTAACCAAACGCAAAAAGATTTACATAATAGTGAAGCCAAATATAGAAAAATTCTAAAAATATAATTACAGACGTTTAATTTAAATAACCACTACTCTTACTACCGAACATCTAACTTCAATCGATTTAAAATAACAGAACCCAAGTAATAAAAATACTTAGAACTTAGAGCAGAAGCACTTCTTAGACAGTAAAATACATTGAAGCGACGGAAGAAAGAAGATTTTACTAGCAGGAATTAGCAAATTCAGATCAGGATTAAGAACGTTGATATCCTTGGAAACACAGATGAATCGGTAGACACTGGCCTGATAAATAGTGAAACGACCACATTCCTTGAATTTGTTAAATACTTAAATGAATTTTAGAAATATTATTTTTCCAATGAATTGTTTTAATATTAATGTTTTCAGCAAGAAAATGGTAATTACGCCATAACAAAGAGATCAACTTCAGATTAAAAAAGAAAAAATAAGAACAAGAGTGCCACTCTGATTACTGATGGAGTGGTTGAAATGGACTTTGAGTGGCAGTGAAATTCAAAGAGATGATAAAGATACCATACTCATAGTTTTTTTATTACTACTCGCTTAGAAACTTGCTGTCCTTCTCACAAACAAAATACAAAAAACTGACAAGTCGACCCTTATATGTATCTATATAAACTATCTGAAGTGTATATATTCTATAGGTATTTAGCAAATTAACTTTTCTGACTAACACATTTACGGTTTTGTTGGTATGCATCATAAATTTATTTTGTACTTCAGTTTATTTAATTATTTTTAATGCAGAATCGATTTAACTTTGCAAACAAATCAATGAATATTTTGAGTAGAAAAATAGATTCAATATTTCGCTCAGAACATGTACTTAAAATATTATTATTTAATTTCTAATACGTTTCAGATATTAGAAATACATCAATAACTCCCAAAGGCTAACCGACACAATTTACTACACTAAAGGTAAATACATTAGGTCGTGGAAGATAGTCATAAGATCATAAGTTTAAACAAATGTACGTTTTTCATGCATGTAATATTATACTGAATTTATCTAGTATCACTGGTCTGTGGTATATTTGACTCATTTGTAACACACCGTTTTAAACACTTGAAAATAATAATAAGAAGAATGAGAAAATATTGAAATGTTTGACAAAAAAAAACAGAAATGCACAATCTCACAATAAGTATCTAAACGAATCATTTCAGACTACCGAGTCTGCTTATCCTTGGACACCGTGCTCTAAAATTAGATGGGCAAAAATTTTGAACAGTTTAAGCTAATTAGCTGACAATGTGGGTGTTTCACTTTATTAACCAACTAATCCTACCTGAGTTTGACCTTACATTACAATTCTAAATCAAAAATGGCCTTCATTGCCAAGAGGTTAGGGCGCTCGACTTGCAATCTGCGGTTCGCGGGTTCGAATTCCTCATCCCACCAAACATGCCCACTCTTTCAGCTGTGGGGGCGCTATAATGTTACGGTGCATCCCACTATTCGTTGGTAAAAGAGTAGCCCAAGAATTGGCGGCGAGAGGTGATGACTAGCTGCCTTCCCTTTAGTCTTTGCGAGAAATTCAAACCAAACCTAAATTAAAAACAATAATAAGAACAGCCCTACGTACAGATTTGACAAAGATGCTAGTTCTTCACATGAACATCATAATTTCACTTGATAATTATCCAGAAAAAAATATTTTGTTATAAAGTTGGCAGAAATAAAAGTTTGTAACCTTCAACGAAACACTAGTTGCTGGTGACGCAACTATAATACTGATACTTTGATATCAAGTTGATTTTTGTTTACCATTGGACGTTTCAATGTCAGCTAATGCAATACCCCCCAAAAAAATCAGTTGAAGAAAGATATAGTTGTCCACTCCCAAAAGTAAAAATTTTAATCTTTGGAAACTACAGTTTCAAATAATGACACCGAGAAGGTATACCTGGACTATCGAACCAATAAAAATGAGTGTTCGCATTTTTCAACACCAAAATCTCGGCTCATAAGGTATCAAAAATACTTTTAGTTACCAAATTCATTAGAAGTGGTATTCTTAACATTTGATTCCATACTTTTTCTAATGATATCTAGAATAAAAGGAATATTATTTATGAAATACCCCAAAATGAGTGTTTTAATCTGTAGATGGCACAATTTCTGTTGATAGCTCACAGAAAAAAGCCTCAACTACTCAGCTAGCAAAAGTAAGTATCCTGAAAACCAAAATCCCAACTTGCAAGACATCAAAAAAGAAAACTCACGTAGCTCTCTTCTAAGCTGATGAAGGTAAACGTTCTCGGCTGTGGCCACCACAGTTTCAGCTATTTAGGGAAATAATGTGTGTAGGGGCTGCTAATACAATACAGTTTGTTGCTTCACGATGAAGCAACTATATTGTTTAGTCGACCTGACGACTTGAAGTAGCTGGCATGCACAGTTTCTTTGTTGTTAAGTACAAAACTACACTATGGGCTATCTTACCGGTGCCAATCCCGGGAAGGGAACGAAACCCAATATTTAGCTTTATAAGCCCTCAGACGTCCCACTGAGTCACTAGGAGGGCACGCATAGACTAATGACGGATTTTTAAGGTGCACGTATCAATATTCAAATTATTGTAGATCTCCAGATTTGTATATTAAAAGAACAACAGGTTTCAGTGATTTCCAATATGTTGTCCCTTGAGTTGCCCGAGAAACGTGAATAAATTATAATAAGTGTTGTAAGTTGAACCAAATTTTATCTACTTTTTTATTACATCAGTCAGACTTTTTTTATAGTCCTCTTCTTCTCCAATACACTATCCCTGATCATACATTGGCGAATATGAAAGTACTTAGATGTAAAGTCCTACCCCTGCAAATATAAAATATTTGTTCTACAAATATTAGTTTAATTTTAAACACAGACATTAGATAGAAACCAGATAGCCTGATATCAAAGTAGCACGTGCTATTTTGAGTTTATAATACAACTGACATACTACTTACGCTTAACCACCAATGAAAAATGTGCAAGTTCTTCAAAATGTTTGGGTGAACATTTTGCAGTTTCTTGAGAAACAAGTATAAAAGATTAAAAATCACCGTTGCTGCTGTCGCCATCTATTGAAAACGTTTTGTACAAAATTATTAGCTTTTTGTTTAGCATATATTAACTTTATTGATAATTTTTTGGTTAATATTTATTCAACATTTTTTAGTTATATATATATATATTTGATGCTTTATATATCTGCCTGAAGTAATGTACTTAATACTGGGTGTTCTAGTACTTAGTTTTACTTAATATTAGAATTGTAATACAAATAATAAAAGAACATTGAGCCTTGTGTTATTTTTTTTATGTTATCGCAAATAATACTTTCTAATGTCGTGTATGACCACAGCTGGTGAAACATGATATCATAGTTGGCAACAGGTGTGATATTACATTATTATAAAACTGATAATATTATGAGATTGGTAGCTTAGTACTCATCACCAAGTTGATTTTTATCTCTCTCTACGTTGGCAGTTTGCTCTGATTTTATATAAATCCTTTTATTTTATATTACTAATACAAAAATAAAATTAATTGGAAATTACCTCCCACATTAGGGCTTAGTACCCTGTGCTGTAGAAGATCTCAGTATTACTGCATACGTACGTAGATATTTCATACATTAAAAAACAACAAAACAAAATGATAAACTCAATATAGTTAAGCTTGTCTCTTAAATAAATACTTAACAATAGGTACTGTTGAAAGTAAATTGGTAATTATTTATAAAATAAAGATGCTTCTTGTACTAAATTATTATACGATTTTAATTACATTCTTTACTATTTCTATAATTTAGGCTTACTTATTTTATCCTATTGACTGTTATTTACCATAATTATCTCCAATTATTTATCCACCTTTTATTTTTAATTCAAATCAATAAACTACTTTTTAGATTGTTTGTTTAATTGTTTTGGTTTATTAATTGTACGTATTTGTTCCGGAAGTGTATTAAAAAAGTTTGGCACCCACAAAAATGCCAATGTCTAAGCCCTACTGTTGTTCTTCTCCTAGGTAACTCGTACAGACTCTTAACTACTCTCCGTGTGTTACCAGAATGATCTAACCACTTTACCTGGTGTCTCCCACTATTCAATCTAATCAAATGCACTTTTTAAAAAAACATCTCCTTAATAGTTAATATAGACAGCTGCTTAAACAGAGGTCTAGACGGTTCCACTGATTTCTTTCTAAGCATTACCCTTATTATATTTTTCTGCAGTATGGCTAACTGCATTTGTATAAAGTCAGCGGCCGCTCCCCAAGCTATGATTCCATATTGCAAAACACAGTCAACTAATCCATAGCATAATATATTTAATTTATCTATCGGCAAATATCCTCTGACTGTTACAAACATGTATACCAAATTCTGCATTTTTTCTTAGTTAAATCTAATATGTGGGGCCTCCAATTTAAACAGCTATCTATAGTGACTGGTAAGCTTTTAACTTTATCTATTCTATTCACTTTGGAGCAGTTCTATTGTTGGGGGTATGATTGGGTACAGTTGGCTGGCCTGTATTATAGAGCAAAAATGTCATGTAATTTGTTTTTATAACGTTAAGTGATAGTATGTTTATATCTAACCAGTATTTAATGTTGTTAAGTTCTCACTTTGAAGTACTGAGGGTCTCCTCCCAATTATCACCTGCACAAAGCAGGGCTGTATTGTCGGCAAACGAAATTAACCGCCCGTCCAGTGCTAAATTGCATAGATCATTTATAAATATTATAAAAATGACCAGTCCTAATATTTTACCTTGAAGGGTTAAATATTCTGAAGTAAACTGAGGTTTACTCCGCAGGTAGCTTTTAAACCAATCCAGTATAACCCCTTTAACTCCTGTACTGTACAACTTAACTATCACTTTAGAGTGCGCCATCGTATCGAAGGCCTTTGCCAGGTCCAGGAAAATAGCTTCCTACTCTTGTCCAGCTGGTCAGTAATGTATGTAGTTACTTCCGATATCACATCTTGAGTATCTAAACCCTTCCGAAATCCATATTGATTACTTGATAATTTTCAATTATATTCCAAGAATTCTACCAAATTTTTTAAAAACGATTTTCTCCAAGACTTTAGCAAGATTTAAAAATATTGAAACTGGCCTATAGTTGGACAATAGTTTTGGATCGCCACTTTTGTATATTGGGGTATTAATAGACGTTTCAGTATCCCAGGGAATACACCATTATTTATATTTAAGTTCACTATATGTTTTATGGGTTTAATTATACTCTGGATGTTATATTTAAGTATTTTGACAGTAATGCCGTCGTGTCCTGGACCTGAGCCCCCCTCCCCCCTCAATTCATTTATGACCCACTGTACATCCCTGTCAGTTATCATACATCCCTCCAGTACCAGGTTATCTCTAACCCCTCCAACCATCCCTACCCTCTTACCTATTTTGTCTGCCATCTCTTTTCCTACTGTTGTAAAATATTCCCCGAATATATTTGCTCCATGTTTTGGATTATCTACTAAGTTAATTTTTCCTATCAGTTAATTTGGTTATTGTTTTTATTGGTTCAGCTCTCTTATTAATTGCTAAATTTATTATTTCCCAAATTTTCCTAATGTTAGTATTATTTTTCGATATTTTGTTACCATAATAGCCATTTTTTATTTGTTTTAATAAGCTATTTAATTTATTTGAATATTTTTTAAATAACGTTTTAGGTGTAAATTAAATGGTTGTTTGTGGGCTTTTTTACTTAATTTTTATTTTCTTCTAATTGAATCCAATAAACCATGAATATCCAAGGCTGTATTTTTCGATACTTCGAGTTAGGAGCAGACTCTATTAGTTGTTGAGTGGTTTGCAGCAAATGTAAATTCATTACAGTCACCAAATTATTTGTGCTAATATTTACATTATTTTCCATTAACATCATATTCCATGTTTCTGTCTTGAGAATTTCACACTTAAATTAGTTAGGATAGTTGTTTTTGTCGATTCCTGAAATTGCACATTTGTAGTAAAACACTGCTCAGAGGTTTGTCACACATTTGTAGTAAGACACTGCTAAGAGGTTTGTCACACATTTGTAGTAAGACACTGCTTAGAGGTTTGTCACACATTTGTAGTAAGACACTGCTAAGAGGTTTGTCACACATTTGTAGTAAGACACTG
>NW_013666619.1:148545-160667 GCF_000517525.1 Limulus polyphemus | reverse complement strand
CTAAGAGGTTTGTCACACATTTGTAGTAAGACACTGCTCAAAGGTTTGTCATGGCTTTGTCGTGAAATCGAAATTCTTGGCCAAACTTGCTTGACCTTTTAGCCGTGGAAGCGTTAAAATGTGAAGCTCAATCCAACTATTCGTTGGTAAAGAATTGATGATAGATGGTTTTGACTAACTGCTTCCACTCTAGTTTATCAGTTCAAAATTATGGAGGGTTAGCACAGATAGCCCTCGTGTAGCTTTGCGTGAAAATTAAACTAATAAACACTGCTAAGAATGAACAAACTTTCTTTTCCAGGAGAAGTGACGAATTTGCAGTTTCAAGTTGAATAAACAATCGAAGGTTCACTGAAAAGGTAAATAATTTTTGTTTGTTTTAAGAATATTAATTTTAAAAAGGGCGCTCGACTCGCAATCTGAGGGTCACGAGTTCGAATCGTCATCATCGAACATGCTCTTCCTATATGGTTGATGGGTGAAAAATATACTTGACTTACAAAAATACCGGCCGACCCCAAACTGGTTAGAATTAAATGTAAAAGAAAAAATAATTAGGAGAAGGAACAAGTTTGTTTACTAAACTTTTCAGAGATGACAAGCTTCGGGAGAGCGATTGTTGTTTTAGTTTCGGAATTTAATGATTAAGAGAAGGAACAAGATTGTTTACTAAACTTTTCAGAGATGACAAGCTTCGGGAGAGCGATTGTTGTTTTCGTTTCGGAATTTAATAATTAAGAGAAGGAACAAGTTTGTTTACTAAACTTTTCAGAGATGACAAGTTTCGGGAGAGCGATTGTTGTTTTCGTTTCGGAATTTAATGATTAAGAGAAGGAACAAGTTTGTTTACTGAACTTTTCAGAGATGACAAACTTTGGGAGAGCGATTGTTGTTTTCGTTTCGGAATTTAATAATTAAGAGAAGGAACAAGTTTGTTTACTAAACTTTTCAGAGATGACAAGCTTCGGAATAGCGATTGTTGTTTTCGTTTCGGAATTTAATAATTAAGAGAAGGAACAAGTTTGCTTACTAAACTATTCAGAGATGACAAGCTTCGGAATAGCGATTGTTGTTTTCGTTTCGGAATTTAATAATTAAGAGAAGGAACAAGTTTGCTTACTAAACTATTCAGAGATGACAAGCTTTGGGAGAGCGATTGTTGTTTTCGTTTCGGAATTTAATAATTAAGAGAAGGAACAAGCTTGTTTACTAAACTTTTCAGCGATGACAAGCTTCGGGAGAGCGATTGTTGTTTCCGTTTCGGAATTTCGTGCAATGTTACACAAAGGTGATCTGTGCATAGTCGCCTATATTTAGAAGTGGGACACAAGAAGAAGGAAAGTAATCAGCTGCACCAACCGCCAACTCTTGTATGACCGAATAGTGGGATTCGACCGTAGTTCTTATAGCTCACCTACAGCTCCAAAGTGCGAAACCCAATTTTGCGTTGCCCTCCAGTGTCTCCGCGCTAAGTCGAAAGGCTTATAACGCTAAAAAACCGGGTGTCTATACCCGTGGTGGGCATGGTACGGTTTGCCCATTGTGTGGTCTTGAGCTTAACAACAAACAAACATTTTTGCGGTAGAAGCTGCGAATGATTATTCTAGAACTTACGATCTGGGCACAATAACCACATGGCCACTCCCAGCATCAAAACACTGAGCGTGAATAATTTAAAATCAGGATTCCACGCTTAACGAAGAGCAGTTGCTCGAAACTTCACTTTGAAGTGAAAAGTTTATATGTGCTTTGATTGGCGTGGGAAATATGTTTCATGTGACTCATCATTGGTATATCCCACCGTACCATTGAACTAGATCTATTCAATCAACTATCGTCGTATTCTCTATTATACTTAACGAATTTTCTACTTCGTTTAGACATGTATATATATATATATATCTTTATAATACGAATAAAATTATCAAAGGTAGAATTATGCATATTTACAATTGTAGATATTTGGCTAAAAAAGGGTATAAAGGAGGTTATTTTCGGACTTTCTTAAATTTAGTTGTGCGTGTTAACGATTACTTAAAAATGTTCAATAAATAAATTTATTATCCTAATAAGTAAAGTTATATGTCTGCGGTATGTCTGGGGATTTACAACGCTAGAATCCGGTTTTCGATACCCGTGGTGGGCAGAGCACAGATAGCCCATTGTGTAGCTTTCTGCTTAATTACAAACAAGCAAATATAAGTATGGTAATTAACATTGCTTTATAGTTTTCTTTGTCAGTAATGAAATATTTTAATTTTCGCAATACCTAAGTCAGCGTGGAGGATATTGCGCAGATCAATGAGCCCTGTTCAGAAGAAATGATGCTTACAGTAGCTTCATTTAGGAATAAGCTTGACATGTTGATTGGGAAGGATAGAAAGTGCATTGAGATGTTCGTAAAATCATGAACAAACCTTCCTAAATAAAACATGATTCTGGTGAAATTTATTTCACCTGAGACAAGTAGTTTTTAAGGTGTTATCATTTTAAATATAGAACTTTTATTTATAATCTCCTCGTATTTCACATTCGTTTTTTTTTTATTATTCTTAATGACGACGTTCATCATTTATTGTCACCTCTGGAAACATAACACGATAGCAGATTTCAGGGAAACAACTCATAGTTTGTTAGTAAAAAAAAATAAAATAAAGAAGAGATTTCCAGATTATAAAATTAAATTTTATTTAGGCTTTATTTTGAAACTGCAAGAAAAAAGGAAATAGACGCATTTAATTTTTCCATTTTTTTATAAAATAAGTACGCCATAAGTACAAAATCAATTTTTTTTAATCTAAAGAAAATGAATACGTAATATAAGACAAACACTTGATATATCTCCTAAATTTTTAAAGTACATTTACACATACATATAGAGGGCTCTCACGAGATTAACCCTTTCAAAAGTCTGCTAACATTGACTAAAAAAAAACCCATGTTTAAATAACATTATAATGATCGTTATCTTCTGTTAGTATTATCACAAGATTGCACGATTTATGTAGGTTTTATGTAAAATCTCTAGCTAAGCTAATTGTTAACCTTTTCTACTTCATTTTACTTCGGTAAAATAGGTCACACTACTTCAAAGTTCATGGTAAGATCACATAGCATGTTACAATTGACTAAGAAACAAATTCTCTTCAATTTAGAATCAAACTTTCTAGATAGTCTAAAAGACAACTATGTTTACATGTTTTATACAATAGCACATCGCCTATTTCAGCAAAATAATAGTTTTTATTTTGTCCAGAAAGTACCAGATAAACGTGACTCCGATGCATAAAACGGCAAAGTTTAAAATATTTTACAATGATATATTCATGATGTTAGAAAAACACGTAGGTTCAAGAAGTTTTGATAGAAATGAATAAAAACCCTATAACCCGAGCGCTTTCGAAAGAGGCAAACTGAAGACGAAAGGTCCACCTTTCGAAAGCGCTCGGGTTATAGGGTTTTATTCATTACAATGGTACATTCATACTACAAAACTATAATTTTAATTTAAACACATTATTCCCTTTTGTGACAAATATATATAACAAATAAGACTAGTACTTAAATAAATAATAATAATTAGGAGAAGATATGGGTGATTAACCCCACGAGATTCCTCACTTAAAACTGCCATTTACCCCCATTAGCCATTTGTGGGTCAGTTAGTTACTCCTAATGAAACAGAAAATACATAAAAAATAACTAACTAGTTATTAAAAGAAGACAAATGGGTGAAAAAAAAGAAGAAATGATGTAATACATTTAGAACAGAAATAAAACTAGGGTTCAGTGGTGCCTAATAGAAATCACACCGCAGTGAGATACATCATCTTTCTCATATATCAAAGTTAATCTCTGTTAAAACTTAAACAAATAGTGCCACACATGTAGGACTTTAACAATTCCTTGATAACATCTCTATTTAGTTCATCATCTAATGAAGCTGATTAAAGGTGATTCCTGAATAAAAACTCAGATATATTCTGGTGTTTCCGACGTAATTTCGGGTTTACTCGAAACCTGTTGTATTTCAGATAAGGCCTCGGGATTATTCGGTACCTGTCGTATTTCCAATAAAGCTTCGGGATTACGCAATAGTTGATGTATTTCCAATACGATTTCGGGATTACTAGATACCTGTCGTATTTCCAATAAAGCTTCGGGATTACGCGATTCTTGATGTATTTCCAATAATGCTTCGGGATTATTCGGTACTTGTCGTATTTCCGATAAGGCTTCGGGATTATTCGGTTCCATCCCGTTGGGAAAATCGTCAGAGCATTTGAGGAGTGCACGTATCCCCATGCGTAGACGTGGATTAGCCACGTAGTAAATAATGGGGTTGAAAACGGCTGAAGCTTTAGCAAAAAGAGGTGGCATCAAAGTGAAATAAGGGGGAACAGTAAATGGAGGTCGGAAAACTGTCCAAAGGCACAGTGTAGCATATGGCGTCCAGGCTACCAGGAAGGCGATGACAACCACTATACACGTCTGGAAAATTAAATCAAATTTAACATCTCTACGTAGGACGTATCTTTGTCACTTAAAAAGAATCCCCCACACATATATTCACTAATTATCATAGGTACATTATTCTACTAACTTCGTATAACACACATATGGTGTTGAATGCCAACAATATTATTTACTAATTACCATAGGTACATTATTCTTATAAATTCGTATATCACACATATGGTGTTGAATGCCAACAATATTATTCACTGATTACCATAGGTACATTATTCTACTAACTTCGTATAACACACATATGGTGTTGAATGCCAACAATATTATTCACTAATTACCATAGGTACATTATTCTACTAACTCCATATAACACACATATGGTGTTGAATGCCAACAATATTATTCACTAATTACCATAGGTACATTATTTTACTAACTTCGTATAACACACATATGGTGTTGAATGCCAACAATATTATTCACTGATCACCATAGGTACATTATTCTTATAAATTCGTATAACACACATATGGTGTTGAATGCCAACAATATTTATCATTGAACATGTACATTTGTTTTAAGAATTTGTGATTTATAAAATAGACCTACAGATCGAACTTGGTTTGTGATGGTGATGGACCAGTGCTATCCGATTACGCTACACTGTTTAGCACTGTTCTATTATCATATCAGACTAACCCTATCTCTTGTAGACGAACTTCATAAATGATATTTATTATATTTATTTGAATCAAATATTTACAACGGAATATATATAAATATGATTTGAAATAAGACATACTAATGTTACGTTACGCTCATTAGCCCACTGATCACAAGTGGTGCTGTGAAGATGCAAAGGAAAAGGTTTGAGATTTAGTTGACAAGCAGCCTTGTAGTAGCAAATGGCGATCATCAAGAAAGGTACGAGGAAACCCAGGACGAAGTAAGCGATAATGAAGGACTTATATTTGCTGTCGTTATGTCTCCAGTCGATAATACAAGTGGCAATGCTAAGCTCTGGCCCATACCTGTTAAACTCAGACAATAACACAATTACTAAGAATTCAGTACGTCATCAATACAGGGACATCCATTAATTGGAAATGGAATATAGAACATATTTTGGGTAGACTAATAAGAAAACAAAGTTGAATTTGTAAAAACGTTGCACTAAATAAAGAGATTAAAATATGTGCACTCCTTTACTAATATATATAGTAACTTAAATTAACACTTTACTATGTTATAAGCAAACATCTTTTTCAAGTCTATCAAACCTGAAGAAGTAAGAACTCCAGTTTCTGTATTATTCCAAATTTTCAGAAATCATAAGCTAGTTATAATTGTAAATTATGTTTTCTATTACTTTGCTTTCTTCAAAATAATTGCCATTTTTAAATGCATACAATAACATAGGTTTAAACCTTTATTGCTATCTTTAAAGCAGATGAGTCTCTTGTAAAAAATACGCCCTCGATGACTCAGCGGTAAGTCTGAGGGCTTATGCCGCTGAAAAATCAGGCTTAGATACCCGCAGTGGGTAGAGCACAGACAACCCATTCTATACATTTGCGCTTAACAACAAACAAACTCTTGTAAAATGGTCCTGGAATTCAAGAACAGAGAAAAAGTCATTCTAGTACACTGCACAAAATAATTAAATGATGATGAAATTTGAAATATCGTAGCTGTGACAAGCAAAATAACACTCACGTAATTATATCAATTACCCCCTTACTTCATTTCTTTGCAAATCAGGCATTTAATGACCCATCATATGATCTAAAATTCAAAATATTTATCATTCAACCTACGCTTCCACATTAGCCTTTAGTAGAGACACATTTAAATCTTTATAGCCAATGAGATAGTTTTATTCCGGAGTATTGATAATATACTACGAACTTGAAAACGATGTATGCTTAAAACTAGGATGGCGATAAGATCCTGAAGTATCCTAGACTACTTCTCCGAAAGAGTTGTTTCCATGGCATTTTTAGTGACTGGAGTCACTTGACAGGATCTTCCAAAAGCATTCCATCCATGTTCGAAAGGATTGAAACCCAGTTGGTCAATTTCCTTTTATTTCAAGACTATGTCGACCAGTTCATCATAGTAAGGGCGGATGTTATTACTCCTTAGGCTGAATGGTGACTAATGCCTATTTCTGAGCATACTATCATTCCACCAGTGCCAAATGCGTTAGTTTTCTGTATGAAAACTGAGTTGATATGGTTCTAACTACTCTTTAAATGCGTATCTGACTGCAACTCATGTAAAAAGAGTACTGCTCGACATGTCCTTTGTTAACTGTGAGTGTTTTTGGCTACATTTGAGACAACTGCGTCTACTAAGCGTCTGGCTGCAACTCATATGTAAAAAGAGTACTGCTCGACATGTCCTTTGTTAACTGGAAGTGTTTTTGGCTACATTTAGGACAACTGCGTCTACTAAGCGTCTGGCTGCAACTCATATGTAAAAAGAGTACTGCTCGACATGTCCTTTGTTAACTGTGAGTGTTTTTGGCTACATTTAGGACAACTGCGTCTACTAAGCGTCTGGCTGCAACTCATATGTAAAAAAGAGTACTGCTCGACATGTCCTTTGTTAACTGGAAGTGTTTTTGGCTACATTTAAGACAACTGCGTCTACTAAGCGTCTGGCTGCAACTCATATGTAAAAAGAGTACTTCTCGACATGTCCTTTGTTAACTGGAAGTGTTTTTGGCTACATTTGAGACAACTGCGTCTACTAAGCGTCTGGCTGCAACTCATATGTAAAAAGAATAATGCTCGACATGTTTTTTGTTAACTGGAAGTGTTTTTGGCTACATTTAAGACAACTGCGTCTACTAAGCGTCTGGCTGCAACTCATATGTAAAAAGAATAATGCTCGACATGTTCTTTGTTAACTGTAAAGTTGGTGTCCAGATTCGTCCGTGAATACCCGAATGTGTCTCGGACCATGTACCTCAAAACTGACAAGTGGCATGTAGTTTGCATGAGATGTCTGCTATTAACGGGAAACATCCTACTATGATTAGCAGGCTTCAATCCAATGGTTCTCATATTAAACGAAGTATTCAAACGTCTTCTATGAAATTTTGATATCATTCATAAACAGCTTTAAATACTTGAAACTCTGTAATTTACTAGAAAATGATAAGGCTATTTGAAAATGTTGTATACATAGAATAAGATGAAATACGATTAATTTACGTTTCAGATCATCTGACTAATCATAATACTTAGCTTACATAACAAAGGACTGGGTGAATGACTTAGATTTGAAATAATGGTTTTTACCTTTTCAAACTATCATATTACAAGTTCTGATTATCCTTTAAGTGTTGTTTGTTATTAACCACAAACTTACACAATAGGTGCCGATTTCTAGCAGTAGAAGTCCGTAGACATATCGCTGTGCCACTGGGAGGAGGCTCCTTTAAGTGTTTCCAGGAGCTTGTTATACAATATCTTTAGTTTTAGTAAAAGCTTAAACAATAATGTTAGCTTGAACGATTTTATTTATTTCAGTATATATTATTTCAACAGATATAGGAGAAAACTTTGATTTCTAGTTCATGCTCGAAAAATGATTTTCTCATGAGATTAAAAAACAAATTCTAAAACATATTTGAGTGATGTACTCCCTATTCAAATAATATTAAGAATAATAGTTTAGCAACTTTTCTGAAGAACTTAAAGCAGTACTAACTGAATATATATATATTACAATACGAAGTTTGTTTATGTTCCAAAAAGTATTTCCTTTCTTCGCCTCTTACCTTCCCCATCCCAGGAAAGGCATCATTGCCCAGAAAATAGCGTAGGCCCAAACACAGCATATGATCTGAATATATCTTCTCCTGATGACATCCACAAAGATATAGAGAATTGTTTTTATTAAACTGTTTCTTCACAGGAGGAAAGCTGACCTACAGTACTAGTAGGAAAATAAAGCCAAAATATACACTGCGACATATCGGAGTTGACAAACTGCAGTTGTAATTCTTTTAATATCCTAATATGTCTAATTATATCATATATTTTGTCGAAAGTCATCATAACGACTATAGAAAATGCTTATAACATACTACTTACTGAGGTCAATCTTACATGTCATCATATAACGGTCCAATCCCAAAAGAGCTAATGTCCCAATGTGAGCAGAGCCAAAGAGAAAACTCGTAAATGCATATAACTGACATCCGATGTACTCGAAGAGCCACCTAGAAAAATAGTTGACATACCAGAAAATACAAAGTGGTCATCTTCATGACATCATATGCAAATAACCCTAACACATAAATAAAGATATAGCTCAGTAAAGACGAAAAAGTACAAACAGTCATGCTACAAAAACGAAATAATCTCAATAATTAACCATAGATATACAAGGTCACATAGTTGGACAATGGTAGCAGTGAAATTCAGCAAGAAATCGCCATGTTACTTTCATTGCTGCAGTACACAGTAAATAGGATAACAATTCAGTTCCAGCCTTGTGGGAAAACCACCAGTTGCTGTACAATTCTGGCACCTAAAACCAAGAGCACAGACAGGCATTGTGTTGCTTTGTGCTTAACTTCAAACAAAATAAAACAAACAAGCAAATCGTCGGACATGAATCTCATTGATAATGGGTTCTTCTTCTTTGATCCATCCTTCAGAGGTGCCCAAAACAACCAACTTCGAGGGACACTTTCATCCAAGTTCTTAGTAAGGAGTGGGGTTCAGTCCCACAAGCCTAGATTTCAGATTTTGCAACTACGATGTGAAGCAATATGTCAAAGAAAATATTTCTAGGAGTAGATCCACTAAATACTTGTGATAATGTTTAACTTTATTTCGTTTTTTCTAGGGTAGTTTTCTAACTAGTAGTTGTTATGCTGTTTATATCCGAACAGATGTACAGTTACTGTATTGTCTCTTGTTATTGACAATAACCTTCATACAACTATGTAATAATTAATACCCAGGTTTCAAATGATTAATATATTAAAATTAAAGTATATAAGAAGACACCATCATCTAATTTCTGACTATTAATTAAGTTGACTGAAATTTACTTGTTGATCACGAAACAATGTTCTTCTCACATGAAATACAATAAATTATGCATTAAAAATCTACATTTAGACATAATTCAAGTTGAAATAATATATATGACCTCTACTGAATAATTTATTTTGCATGTTTGTTTCATGAATTTAGGTCCATTACGTTTATGTAACATTTGATGGCCCTTAAGTAAATAGAGAATTGTGAAAAAAAAACCTTGAAAAGTTTTTCTAACCTTTTGGCGAAGCTTGAAGAAGCGGAGAACGGGTAACCAAAGAGACATATCCCTAAATCGGATGCAGCTAAGTTGATCAGTAAGAGGCTTGTTGGCGTGGTTAAAGCTCGAAAACGAATAAACATTGTGATGATGGCTCCATTTCCAATCGTCCCTAAGATTCCTGAAAATGAAGAAGATATCTTTAAACAACTCTTGTTTTAGAGGCTTGAAGCCCCTGTAAGTGAAGGTATGTAAGTGATAAATCAATGCAGTAGCTAATTAGGTTTAATTATTTGTGTCAATACGCTATTTCTATAATCTACTTTACACACATTTCAGCTTATTACATGTTTTAATATTTTATATTTTACAATTTATTTTAAATAATCACAGCTCCTTGGTATCTTGTAAGCATTTTTTTTTCGTAATTTTCCTTTCAGTATTAAAAAAAAGGTAATTTTTGTCTATGTAAAATAGTTTGTGTTTAGATATTTTTTCTTACACTAAACAACAACATTGAAACAGAATAACAATACATAACGGTTTCGGAGCACTAATCAGATTTCTGGATTTTAAGCTAGGCATGGCTTAATTGTTAATATATACGAGCTACGCATGGCCTAATAGTTAATATATATGATCTAGGCATGGCTTAATCGTTAACATATATGAGCTAGGCTTGGCTTAATCGTTAATATATATGAGCTAGGCATGGCTTAATCGTTAATATATATGACCTAATCGTTAATATACCAGGCTACGGATAGGATAGTACCAAGCTCCACTACAGACACCAGGGTTGGAAATTCGATGTTACTGAACCCGCTCTGCAATTTCAGCTGTGGGCACGTTAAAAAAGTGACAGTCTACCCTGTTCTTGGAGTCGAACAAAGAAGTGAGGGATTGTTTGTTTGCTATGTTGAATTTTCGGGCAAAGCAACTCGAGTGCTTTCTGTACTAACCGTCCGTATTTTTGAAGTGATAGATTAGATGGAAGGCAGTTAGTCAACATCACCCATTGCTAATTCTTGCTCCACTCTTTTGCAAACAAATAGTGGGATAGACAGCCACATTACGTCCCCACCAATAAATCAGCAGTAAGTTCACGGATTTGCTATGTTAAAATCTATGATTCAATTCCCCGTAGTGAACACAGTTGAGATAGCCTACTGTGTAGCTTTGAACTCAAACAAACAAACCGTCACATTATAACACCTTTAAGGCTGAAAGGGCATGTTCGACGATGGGTTTTGATCCCGCAACCCGTGGATTGCGACATTATGGGGGTGGGAGATGCTGGTTAATGACTTCTACCTGTTCAGATTTAAAGATGGCTAGACCTAAACTTTAAGGATTCCTAACATGGCCGCATAACACATATGCCCAGTAGGTGCTGTTCAGATTGAAAATACCAAATAACATTCACGTTTATTTTTGCAGCAGCAAATCAAATGTAAGTTTTAGCATGCAAACGACAAAATGACGGCAAATTGGTTAGTATTTGCTTTTTGTTGAAAATGAAAAATATTGTACCATTAAATTCAAACGTTATGAGTTCAAACCGTTTCGCTTATATTTGCATACTCGAGTGTATTTTCTAAATACTAGCGTACAGTTTGAAATTATGTTTTGTTTAAAACAGTTTCGTTTGAATTTTTTGTAAATTCAGTCTACGTGCTCTTTCTCAGAAATTTATTTTCAAGTGTATCTAAAAAATAAACAGTCTATCTATGTTTGTTTATTTCAGAATTTCATGCAATGCTACATAAGGGTACATAACTATCCCTAATTTTGAGCTGATAGACTAGAGAGAATGTAGCTCGCCAACAGCACTCACCGCCAACTATTAGACTACTATTGTCAGATTGAATAATGAGATTTGTTCGTCACCCTTATAACGCATTCACGAACCTAAAGATGTTTATGCAGCAACAGGTCAGGCACCATAAATTCTCTTACACTTATGCATTTTTATTTTTAACTATTCATACTCATTTACGAGTTCACGTATGATGTCGCATGTTTAGAACTAAAAAAAATGGTTTAGATGTAATCTTTCATTTCTTCTTCACAATGCAAAAGAGCCTAAAGTCTAAATCGTAATTAATTAATTCATTAATTGTTTTTATCTTACAAAGCTTTGAATATCTGATAATCATTATTTGACAAAAATCAGTATATGTCGATGTGTCCGCTGATAACTACGGATAGTGACGTAGGGTCCTGCAAATATATATATATATATATATAATGGCTGGAGACGGCTTAAATGGGTAATGAAGAAAAACTTTAATACAAGTTTAACATGACAGCAAATGTACAACGTTTCGACAAGGTTTTTGTCATCATCAGGTACTCGAACAATGTCG
>NW_013666619.1:143359-147599 GCF_000517525.1 Limulus polyphemus | reverse complement strand
GTTTTCTATAATAAAAAAGCAGTTAATTTTTTAAGGCTAGAAAGAAATAACACATAAAAAAATAGCATTTATTTACTTCAGCTGTGTGTTTTAACGAATCATGCACCGCTAACATTTTTGTTTCGCTATTTTTGACTTTACAATGAAAATAAACATCTGAAATCATAAATTCTTAACTTATAATAAAGATAATATATGAACCTGGGATGTAATTTTAGGTGAAGTTTCTGTAGTTTCTTTCTGGATTTTATTTGCTTGATGCATAACCACTGATGAGGATATGTTATAAGGCACGACTGCAGGATATAGAAATCCTTAGACATTGTAATTAACGCAGTTTTCCTCGTTCAATAGTTATCCCTCTAGAGACTTTCATATGGTGCTCGTCGTGCAGTTGTTACTATTTCTAATTATGGGGAGAACATATTTGCATAATATATGTCCTGTTTAACTTTATGTAATGTGCTCCAGAATGTGTACACTTGGGACCGAGATACTGGCACCAGAATGTGTACACTTGGGACCGAGATACTGGCACATATTCAAACCGAAGTTTATTTTATACGTAATTATGTTACGAGATGAATTAGAACAGTAGCCGCGAAATAAAACACAAAGTAAGAATATTAGGATATTAAGTATTATTGTTTCATAAAGATTAACGCGTAGTTTTTAATCCAAAAAATACACATTTGACCGCAAAATTTCCCTGATTGAGCTTAAACCTGAACGTCCTTAATAAACATATATGTTTTATAAGTTTTATTATCATAAATTACTTTGTCATCGCAGTGGACTACTAGCACACTGAGGTGAAATGTCGTGTGTTTCTATTGGCAAGTTAAAATAATTTCGCATAGATTTAAGCTTGGCATGGCCTGATGGTTAAGGGGATCACCTTGCAATCTGCGGGTCTCGGATTCAAATTCCATCACCAAACGTACTCGCCTTTTCAGCATTGGGGGAATTATAATGTAATCCCACTATTCAATTAGACTACCTTAAGGATTGGCGGTGAATGGTGTTGACTAGTTGCCTTTTCAATAGTTTATCATTTCTCAATTAGGAACGGCTAAAGTAAGTAGCCCTCTAATAGCCTTGCGGGCAATCTAATAGAACAAACAAACTTATAGATTTTTGTTTTTATTGAAATGATCTTGACATTAATAGTTTATCATTTCTAAATTAGGAACGGCTAAAGTAAGTAGCCCTCTAATAGCCTTGCGTGCAATCTAATAGAACAAACAAACTTATAGATTTTTGTTTTTATTGAAATGATCTTGACATTAAAAGTTTATCATTTCTGTTCTTATTTCAGCACATTATTAATTAAAAACATTGTTACATTCTATGTTATAAACTGTGAAGAAAACTAATTATACAAAGTAATAAAACTAAAACTTATTTCACCCCAAAATGTAACATATAAAATAATGGCACACCCTTACTTGCACCACTCCAACCTTTTGTAAATAATTACCAGTTTCTGAATATAATCGTAACTCAAATTTGAAAGCTTATATTAATTTATTACAAATAGTTTCATAAGCAGTTTTCTTTTGTTGTAGCAAAACAAAAACAGAACACAATGAGTATTTAGTTTACCATGTGGATACTATTTTTCATGTACCTTCATGAATTGTTTAATTATTACGATAATTACTTCACTCCTCTCTCATGCTGTAGATGGGGTCTGCTGTTCTGGTTGGTAAATGCCTAGGAGTCTTATTGAGACTGCCCCATTCAGTCTCGGACTTGCCAGACTGGACATCACCACAATGAGCCTCAGTTTTCTGAGCCTCCTGTGTACTGAGGTTCAGTCTTAGGGAGAGAATTTCATTGGTCATTCTGGGTGCACCAGATAATGACAGTTCTTCTTCTTGATCCATGGCAGTCAGATGATGACCATCAGGGATCTTTTTATAATCAACAAAAGCCTAATATCCAAAAGAGGACCTCTCTCAGAACTTACCACCCTCCCTAGTGACTATCTTCTCCTATAAGTAATATGCCCTCTTATGAAAAAATGTCATTTACACGCGTTTAGAATCTCGACATACTCACTGGAGAATGGAAGAACACACATTCATTAAAGGAGAACAAACTTCTACAATAATTGTATCCATGGTCACGGTACCAAAGTTTCTCCTCCCTATTTGCTCTGTGGTTTTTGTCAATTACACTGATTTCCCTAATAGCAAATAGGTAGGGTCTGCAAAAGCTGGAGATCCGATAAATGATTTATCGTGGAGTATGGACTTCTTTATTGTGATTTTGAATAAATTCGTAATTGCCCTCCAGTAAGTAGCACAGTGTTAATTCTGAAGGTTTATAACGCTAAAAACCGGGTTTCGATACCTCTGGTGGACGAAGCACAGATAGCTCATTGTATAGCTTTGCATTTAACAATAAACAAACAAACTGATAAACTAATTCGTAATTAATCAAAGTCAAGTGTTTTGAGTGTTCAGTGAAAACTAGAGACAGAGCTATGGATTCTAAGTTCTCAGTCAAGAGTTTAAGGTCTATTGTAATTCAAATCCCTTTACAGCTAAAGTAAACGTTTATTACAAGTTCATTGGGAGTTTTGGGAGTCCAATTTTTGATTTTATCTGAAATCTTAATCAGGTTTTTACAATTTCTTAAAATCTGTAGAAAAGCTCTTATACTTTCATCTAAACTAAGTATGAATCTCAAACTCAAACTAATGTAATATTTAAGAGCTGTACGATCTCTCTAAAACAAAAAATATCTAGTCAAAAACAAAGGGGTAACCTAAACAAAGAACTGATCTAACACGAAGAAGTTATTTAGACCAATAACAAGAAACTAACAAAGAAATACTTGGTAATATATACAAACACTCTCCCTCTTTACACCCGTGCCACTCTCGTGACCAAGGGCTACTTTCAATTCGATAAAGGGTTGTTAAGTCCCCTGGCATCATCCTATTTACCACGAGAAATGATCGCTGTCGCTATACATATTGTATCACACGCTACATAATCCTTTCTCATGGGAAACCTTCTTGTGACTCATCCAGTCTGATGAATAACTAAAAGTGAGGGAACTTCGTAGTTCTCTTGATGGATGTTCTAAAGCAAAATCAACAAAAAGTGCAGTGACATTTTAAAAACATATCCAACAACTAAGGGGACTGAAAAGATATCCAACAACTAAGGGGACTGAAAAGATATCCAACAACTAAGGGGACTGAAAACATATCCAACAACTAAGGCGACTGAAAACATATCCAACAACTAAGGCGACTGAAAACATATCCAACAACTAAGGCGACTGAAAACATATCCAACAACTAAGGGGACTGAAAACATATCCAACAACTAAGGGGACTGAAAACATATCCAAGAACTAAGGCGACTGAAAACATATCCAACAACTAAGGCGACTGAAAACATATCCAACAACTAAGGGGATTGAAAACATATCCAACAATTAAGGGGACTGAAAACATATCGAAGAACTAAGGCGACTGAAAACATATCCAACAACTAAGGGGACTGAAAACATATGATAAGTCATGCGTACCACATAATTATATCCAACATAAGATATATAAATGGGTGAATTGATTTTTAAAGAAATGTATTTCATTAGGATAGTTTTATGAGAACATAAGAAAGTCAAAACTGTGTGTTAAGCCTAATAAACGTGTCAACACACAGTGAGTTGTAATCTACAGTTTTTAACGTGTGATTTTTCATGGAACTTTCATTCGAAATCTGTAAATAAAGGGTATTATGTATGTATGACACAGCAAACTTTCAATTGTGTTAGTAATGGTATTAGTGTTACACTTGAATAGGCCAGGACTAAGCTTATAATCATAAACATGCCATTACAGTGTGACCTCTTTGACTGTGCTCTCCTGCTTTACAAGGTTGCAAAGCTTCGAACATAGTCTCATATTAACTAAATGTAATATATCTCTGCTGTATCAAAGTAACATTAAAATATGGGAAAGTGGACAAAACGTTCAAGAAAATTTCTGCAGCTGTGAAATAGTAGACCTCTGTTAAAAACAAAATGGATTGGGCCACTAAAGATGGATATTTAGTGACTGGTAAGTTTTTTTAATAACGTTTAAATAACATTTTTAACGTTAGATAGAGTTTCGTATTGATAAAATACACATTAAAACATATTCAACGTCAGATAGAATTTTGTATTGATTGTTTGTTTGTAATTATGCACAAAGCTACACAAAGGGCTATCTGTG
>NW_013666619.1:124670-142457 GCF_000517525.1 Limulus polyphemus | reverse complement strand
ATATTCCTTAGATATTTACGTATTGTTTCATGAGAGACATGCAATTACAGGGCCATTTCTCTAGTGTGTTGCTTTGAGTTAGACTCGACAAGCGTCTTCAGAGCATCAATATCATTTCCAACATCTCGGCCCCTGCCATCACAATTTTTAAGGCTAAAGTCACCTGAACGAAATTTGCTGAACCATCGTTACACTTACGAACGTTCAAAACATTTCCATAAACTTCTTTGATATTCTTTGTGGTTACAGAAGCGTTGTTTCCCTTCTTGTATTCAAACAGCATTACATACCGAATGTGTGTCTTGTCATGTGCCATCACTATAAGGGATTAGAGTATACTAAACTTTACACATTATATAGACTACACTAACGTGACGTTTAGGCGGTTCATTTAACTATTATACGTAATGTACGTTTTTTTTTGGGGGGGGGGGGTTAATGAAAGTGTTCCAAAACACGACATTAATTTCTTGACGACCTAATATATATATATACTAAACTTCAATGTCAACAGCCTGCGGGTTGAACGAGTATTAATCAGTTATCCCAAATTTCATAAAACGCTTTGTATATTACGTTTTTATTCATTGTTTAAAATATTTATTTTTCATCCTGTTTTCTTATTCAGTTTCTAGCATTGTATGCAAGTACTTTCATATCAAACTAACAAATAATTTCTGATCTGTTGATCTACAAGTTATGTTATATGTGACGTCCTTTACAGATGTATAATTCAAGTATAATTGCAAGTCTTTAATATGAAGTATCGTTTTATTATGTTTTAAGCATATTGTGACAAGATACTTGTTGGATTATGTGATTCAGTTCTACCATGCAAATCAGGGTTGTAGAAACTGGTCAGGCTGATATAGACTTATAATTATAAGTCGGTCACTTGGGCTGAATGCTGGGCTTCGGTTAACATGTAAGGATGGGCAGGCTGGCTGGTTGTAATTGTGGGAAAAGGGAGCTTCATGGAATGAATGGTTTACATTTAAGTAGGGTAAGGGTTGGATTGTATGAAAGGGATGTTAACTCAACTGTAAGGGCAACTTTAAACTTGGACTAGACAATGGTGAGGGCCAGTGGTGAAGAAAAATAAGGTGTACAGAAAAGTATAGTGTAAGAACAAAGTACAAAGGTAGTTTTAATAGTAGGCTAAACTGTTATTATTCTAATACTTGTATACGAAATAAAATGGATTACTTTAGCGCAATGATTGTAACAAAGGAGTTTAATGTAATGGAAATTACTGAAACTTGGTTAAATGTAGTCAATTTTGAAGAAAGGAATTCCTTTGAAATAAAGAGTTATAGGTGAGTACTAGGGATAAAGTACTAAAAAGAGGGGATGAGTGGCTTCATAAGTAAAATGTGAGTTATAGCCTGTTCAAGTTCAGGATATCAAAGCTAATAGTAATCAAGCTGAATCTGTTTGGATTTCTGTTTGTGGTTATAAGGTGAGAAGGCTTTTAGTTGGAACGTGTTACAGACCACCATGCGAAACTGATGTAGTTAATGAGATACTCTGCAGTGAGATAAGGAATTCAGCTGTTAATGAGGTTATAATTATGGGAGATTATAATTTCTGGCGTATAATTAAAAAAATTTTAGAGTCAAGTCTTGAGGGAGACATGTTTTTAGAAACTTTTCAGAATGGTTTTATTCACCAATTGGTTAGGAAACCTATTAGAAACAATGCTATTTTGGATTTATTGTTAACTTCTAATGCAGAAAAGGTTAACAGGTTGGAGAATGGGAAACATTTGGATACAAGAAATCATTGCTAAGTTAGATTTGATGTTTTGCTGCATATGGAGATAAGGAGTAATGAATGTTTCGTTAAAAAAGACATTTTTGAAGGGATGAGACAAGAATTATCTGCTGTCAATTGGGTAACTGAATTAATTGGAATTACTGTAAAAAAAATAATAATACAAATTAGTAAATGTTCCAGAGCTTGTCAGAGATGATACAAGAAGGTTATATTATGGGAGTAGAGCTTGTGAGAGATGATACAAGAAGGTTATATTATGGGAGTAGAGCTTGTGAGAGATGATACAAGAAGGTTATTTTATGGGAGTAGAGCTTGTGAGAGATGATACAAGAAGGTTATATTATGGGAGTAGAGCTTGTGAGAGATGATACAAGAAGGTTATATTATGGGAGTACAGCTTGTGAGAGATGATACAAGAAGGTTATATTATGGGAGTAGAGCTTGTGAGAGATGATACAAGAAGGTTATTTTATGGGAGTAGAGCTTGTGAGAGATGATACAAGAAGGTTATTTTATGGGAGTAGAGCTTGTGAGAGATGATACAAGAAGGTTATTTTCAGATGACTATGGGATGGCTGAGTTATTAAATTTTGCTTTTTCTTTAATGTTTACTAAGGAAAATGTAAGCAAGATTCCTCATCCTAAAGAATTACTAAATGGAAACAAGATTGAACAATATGATCATATTAGCCATCCGTGGTTTCGATACCCGTGGTGAGCAGACCACAGATAACCCATTGTGTAGCTTCGTGCTTAATTATAAACAAACAAACAATGATCACATTAATTCTAATATTTTTAACAAAAAATTGGAAAGTTTAAAAAAATGATAAAGCTCCTGAGCTAGATTATATTTCTCAAGTCCTTGAATAGTAGGCAGGTGCCAGAAGATTGGAATTGACTAATTTTACTCCATTTTTCAAAAATAATTCCATTAATTATAGGCATGTTAGTTGTTACATCAGTGAAAGTTTTTGAAAGATTGATAAAAGATGGTTTGCAAAGTAATTTAACAAGTTGATTAGCCAGGGTAATTTCACTAGGGGAAAACTATCTCATTACCCTTTTGACATTTTTGATGAGGTTACTGCTTACTTAGATGATGGTACTGATGTGGATTTGGTGTATCTGGATTTTCAGAAAACATTTGAAAAATGTCCATAAAAGGCTTGCTAAAAGGGAGTTTGGCTCATTGCATAGAAAACTGGCTGGATGGAGCAAAGCAGCGGGTTGTTAAAGATGAGTAAAATCCTGATTCTGACGCATGAGAGTGCGTCAAACTCATACTTTAAAGTAGGCAATACATTTTTTAAAAACCTTAAAGGTTTAGCTATGGGAGATCCCCTGTCTCCTCTTTTATGCAAGTTATTTATGTTTAAATTCGAAATGAATACGTTTAATACTAAAATCATTAATAATATTCAACGTTAAACTGGTACACAATTGAAAACATTTTATTTAGGCCTATCTATGGCCTTCAAAATGTTGACGACTCTACATGTATAGGCCATAGATAGGCCTAAATAAAATGTTTTTAACTGTGTACCAGTTTAACGTTGAATATTATTTATGATTTTAACTTTATACATAAGTGCCAAAATACTATAATTACGTTTAATACTTTTGAAGTGAAACCTTTGGTGTGGTTAAGGTGTGTAGATGACACGTTTCTGGTGTGGCGGAGTGACATTGAGATATTAATGCAGTTTTAAAGACACTTCAATTTGATCAGTCCTACTATTAGATTTATACTGGTGATGGAAAAAAAGTCAGTTAAATTTCTTAGACATCACCGTTATATGGGATAATGGGTGTCTCTCAACGTCTGTTTTCTGGGCTTTACCACCACACAATAAATCTTGTCACCCAGGAAACAAAAAATATCCAATTTTTCCCCATTTGTATTTAGAGTTTTAAAAACCTGCACTTACGATTGTGATTTGAGATAAAATTAATTTTCTTGAAACATGTAGCTAGAGATAGAGGATATAATCCCGAAATTATTGATAGATTGTGCAAAAAACATTAGAATAAATTAAATATGTCATCATATACAAAGTTTGTTTGTTTTTGAATTTCGCGCAAAGCTACACGAGGGCCATCTGCGCTAGCCGCCCCTAATTTAGCAGTGTAAGACTAGAGGGAAGGCAGCTAGTCATCACTACCCACCACCAACTCTTGGGCTACTCTTTTACCAACGAATAGTGGGATTGACCGTCACATTATAATGCCCCCACGGCTGAAAGGGCGAGCATGTTTGGTGTGACGGGGATTCGAACTCGCGACCCTCAGATTACGAGTCGAGTGCCCTAACCACCTGGCCATGCCGGGCCAAATATATACAAAGTTAAAGGATAAAGTTGATAACATGACGGTTTGTCTACCATACGTTCAAGGTTTATAAACAAGAATGTAGTGTAACATTCTCTCCACGTTGTAAACTAAATCATTTTCTCGTGAGTATAAAAGATAGTGTAGAAAAGCTGATAAATGTGGGATTTACAAAATTCCTTGAGTCTGTGATCGAATTAATCGATCTTTGTAAGACGATTTTACTAGTCTCTGCTACAATTGTTCCTCCATCGTCCAATCTCCTCAATCTAATGGGATTGACTACCTCTACTGCCAGAAACTGGCATTTACAATGTAACAAGCTTCTGGGAAAAACTCCAAACCAATATTAGACCACACGTCTTGACAAACGTTCCACAGACGAACGTCCGCTTTCAAGACCAGCTTTAAGTAGACCAAAGGCATAAACATCCATTGGAATTATACTGTGGGGCTTGACAGGCATGTAGTCGAATGGGATTACTGTGATAAAGTATAAAGAATACTGTGATTACTCTTTCTTCCAACATCTTTCTCGTAAAATCACCTGTGTGACTGGTAGCTTGTGTGTTTTCAAAAACCTCAAATCGCTCTTTATCAACTTAGCGCAGATAGCCCGTTAATTAATTTGTTCAAGATACCAGTGAATATATCCAGTTTTATTGCAACCGAAACTGGATTGACAATATGGTTTCGGTGTACTTTCCAAGCTAAAACACTGCTTTAAACGTTTTCTGCTATCATGTTCTTTGACAATGGCACTGTTAACAATCTCGCTTTGTGATTTTCTCTAGGAAGTTTATATTACACACATATATGCACATTCAGCTAAGTCTGTCCTTGGCGGCGCTGTGCTGTTAAAAGGTTGATATTTGACAATGAACCAAATATATATATATATATGCAATATTACATTTACTAAAGAAAAAATCTGCAAAATAATCTGTGATCTGGGTGTGAAATATACTGTCTATACGTCATGTATATTAACTTAGCAAATATATATAATGCCAAGTGTTATAATCTGTGATCTGGGTGTGAAAGATACTGTCTATACGTCATGTTTAGTAATTTAGCAAACATATAATGCCAAGTGTAATAATCTGTGACCTGGGTGTGAAATATACTGTCTATACGTCATGTTTAGTAACTTAGCAAACATATAATGCCAAGTGTAATAACCTGTGATCTGGGTGTGAAATATACTGTCTATACGACATGTTTAGTAACTTAGCAAACATATAATGCCAAGTGTTATAATCTGTGATCTGGGTGTGAAAGATACTGTCTATACGTCATGTTTAGTAACTTAGCAAACATATAATGCCAAGTGTTTTTCAGATTAGCTTTACCTACATTGGACGTGATTCTGTAGAAATTGAATCAACTGTTATATCACTTATGAATTTCTTATTATACATACATATATATACATTTATTTTAATACTGTAAGTTATGCCATGTGATCATATCGTTCTTTGGAACACTCTAGCTATATCAAAAGGCACTTGAAAAAAGAACTGAAAGACACATGACCAATCCGCGCCCATTCTCCTTACTCAAAAATATCCAAATGATATTTTGTAATATATTTTATTACTTTTATTATATAGAAATTAGGTGTTTTTTCCTTTTAGTGTTTATGTGAAATGATAATAATAGGAGTCAGTTCTTGTTTAATCAGGTAAAGCTAACCGTACCATATTCATGTTAATAATTTGCATTGACATGGCACTTCTCGTGCAAAATACGCTGAAAATATCGAGCATACACAGAAAGCGTCTTTCATGGATAAAAATGAGAATTTTAGGGAAAGTGAATTATCTGGTGATTAGTAATCAAACTTTTTCTAAAAATACTATTGATTTTCTACAGTTTAAAAGCACTATAAGATTGACTAATCTTATAATATTTGATATAATAAAATTTTATCGGTTAAATAGGCCCACAGCGGTACTGGAAGTGGTAAATATTTATATATCTATCGAACATTACAGTGCATTATAGACTTCCACGAATCGGCTAATGGATGATGCATGTACTAAAATTACTTTAAAAAATATACTTAGTATTATATAAGCCATAATTATAAAATATACGAAGGTATTCTTTTGAATTTTAAAGAGTAAATTACATTAGATTAATGTGATTCTTACAAATTTGGCTACTTCAGTAGTGGTTGGGGGGACATTAGATTAATGCAATTCTTACAAATCTGGCTACTTCAGTAGTGGTTGGGGGTACATTAGATTAATATGATTCTTACAAATCTGGCTACTTCAGTAGTGGTTGGGGGGTACATTAGATTAATATGATTCTTACAAATCTGGCTACTTCAGTAGTGGTTGGGGGGTACATTAGATTAATATGATTCTTACAAATCTGGCTACTTCAGTAGTGGTTGGGGGGTACATTAGATTAATATGATTCTTACAAATCTGGTTACTTTAGTAGTGGTTTGGAGGGGAGGAGTGTATTTTTTGTAAAGTGTACTTACCTACTATAGTTAAATATATTCCAACAACAATGTGAGTTGATGGTGGAAAATATGCATCCATTGCTAGGAATACGTCTCCGGTAGATATTTCAAACGTTTCGTTCTTGGATTTGTTGAGATTTACGGAACCGAACTCGTTGCTTGTCATCTTACGCTTCTTCTGTGATAAAGCGCAACCGTGAAAGTCCAGTTCAACCATATGAAAGTCACGTGCGTTAAGATGTCACTACTCGTACATTTCCAACGACGCTTTCGAGTTCTTGTGAACATTCTGAATTTTTGGAAGGTTTCTATCTAACTATCTATCTATTTATCATGTATGTGTGAATATAAATCAGTAATAAAACATTGCACAAAGATAAAATATAATAACAATTAAATTTATACCAACTGCGCAGTCAACTACAAAAACGTAACCATAAAGCTGCGGTATTAACGCGCGTAAATTGTTGGAGATATCCTGTTTTATCAACATATTGCCTCCTAGTGGCACAGCGGCATGTCTGCAGACTTACAACGCTAGAAACCGGGTTTCGATACCCGTGATGGGCAGAGTACAGATAATCTCTTGTGTAGCTGTGTGCTTAACTTAAAAAAAAATGAACATCTGTCAAGTGTAGTTGAGAAACCCAGATTAATGTCATAATATGGTATACATGTATAAAGATTAAAATACTCCTGACGATCATACAGTATTGTAATAAGTACTTCAAATGACCCACGAATCTTCTGTCTGAAATGTTCATTGTTTACAATGTGGTACTTAGTGCCATTAACCTACCTCTCTGAAACGTATTCCCTTTTCAATTTCTCTAGAGTCCAGATCTCAACTTCTTTGAAAGAGTTGGAAAAGGGAACCTATATTCTGAAATCTGTACGTTACACAACGATTTAGAGAACTCTGCACCTAATGGTAGTCAGTTTGGTTGTTTTAGAGCAAAGCTATATTATGCTATCTAATGTGTTTACCGTGGGGGAATCGATCTCCGGATTTTAGCGTTGTAAATCCGTAGACTTTTTGTTGTCCCACCAACGGACGGTGCTCTCAGTACTGGATATATTTTAAATAAAGTTTCAATTTCGTTTTCCACTCATTTGCAACCTATTTTTTCCAGTATATTCAGCTTTTACTGTATTATTATCGTCATTGTCACTGTGAATAAAGTTTGTTTAGCTTACAGAATGTCAAGTATAATCACTTGCTTCAGTTAAGCTTAATTGAAGGTTTTATATAACCATGTACAAATACAACAATAACATGTTAACCAGCTAACCATGTTGTCGAAATCAGAAGCACTACAAAAATATCTTAATACATTACGAAACTGACAGTGTCATTGTTATTTCATTTATGGATGCATGCATTGTAATTGTGGATATTCAGTAAAACCAATTAACAAATGTGTTATAAAATAATCTATAACCTTTTATAATTTCTAAACAATTAAATCTGTAAAATGTAAGTCTTTCCAACAGTAGAGAGGTATTTAGCCAGAAATGTTTGTTTTAGAACAAAGCTACATTGAGCTATCTACTGTGTTTACCGTGAGGGAATCGAACCCTGGATTTTACAATTATAATTCCGTAAATTAACCGCTGTCCTATCGGAGCACACCTAGAAAGAAAAACACTGATCACAAAGTACTGCAAGTTGTAAAATTTTTAATATCCGTAGAAACTACACTATTAAGGAAGAGCTAAATCGAAATTATATATGTGTATGCGTGTGTGTGTCTTTACATATACATATACAAACACTCATACGGTATGGGAAATAACTGTTGAAATGGTGAGGAAAAAAAGTTAAGTTTAGTTTTGTTTGTTTGTTTTGAATTTCGCGCAAAGCTAAAACGAGGGCTATCTGCGCTAGCCGTCCCTAATTTAGCAGTGGGAAGGCAGCTAGTCATCACTCTTGGGCTAATCTTTCACCAACGAATAGTGAGATTGACCGTCACGTTATAACGCCCCCACGGCTAAAAGGGCGAGCATGTTTAGTGTGACGGGGATTCGAACCCGCGCCCTTCAGATTGCGAGTCGAGCGCCCTAACCACTTGGCCAGGTATAAGGGACAGTGGAAAGATGGAAAATCGTACAAAGTTAAAGAAATGATAATTCTTTATTTATTCCAAAGGAGTTAATAGTGCCTATTAGTGCCCTAGAGACCTAGAGAAGATTATTGGAGGGAGGAGAGCTATCCCCTAGGTTAGTGTTAAGCTCCTAAAGCGTAAACTGGTAGTAGAGGTAATATTAAAATAATCTTAATTTATTTTGGGTTCTTGGGTTTAAAATAAAAAATTATAATAAAAACGGGACATACAATATTTAATAGTGATAAATTACAAAGTAAAAGCGATCGTTGTTGACCGGTTGTCTCTTTGCGGTTGGTGGTTCCAAATTAGGGATAGCGCAGACTGCTCATTGATAAATGTGTTGTGATGGTCTCTTAGTTCGGGAGCCATTAGGGCAAGTCTGGGATGTACGAGTCCTAAAATTACCAGAAATTTCAACTGATGAGGTCTGCTCTGGACCTGCTCTTACAAAATGTAACATATCGAGCAACAAAGTTTAGCCTATCTTGCGAAATATTGCGCATAATAATTCATCCCATGTTAATATAAAACTCAAAACTATATGTTCATTACTGTTTAAAATCCAAAGATTACTGAATCCGATAGACTGTTTTTCGAGCAAAGCTTTCGGCTATGTCCATCACCGGGAATAGAACCCCTGGTTTTAGCGTTGTAAGTCAGGTAATTCGGGGGACACTTAAACTGGTTTAACATTCATTTTGTACCTACAATAACCATACCTAACAATTACTTATCCATTATTATGTAAAAATATGTAAGATTGCAGTTAAATACCACCATGGGTGTTCACCCATGTACAGCATTTCAAACTTCAGCAAGTTTTTTGTTTTTTTATTTATTTTTAGTCTAAATTCGTAAGCATTTGTTTTACTGAACATAAAGAAAATAATCTATTTATATCATTTTAAATATTAATTAGAGTGTACATGTATACTTCTCCCAAGTAAAAAATAAAGGTAATATCCTTAACATCGTTAAATAACTATTCCATAGATTATCTACCATTAACTCCTGATCTTCTTCCAGGTCTTCTGCAGCGCACATGCAGGAGAAAACACATAACACGTTGTTTCTTACACATTTCAAAGGCAACATCCTTATTATTATTATTTTTTTACACCCACAAAATGGATTTTGTTCCAGTAACAGTGACTTTGTCATAGGTAATGGTGTAAGGGTTCCATCTGTTAATTTTTACCAAAATCCATCAGGTCTGAAAGATAAGGATCATTCGTATGAGTAATTTTGCTCGCTTATGTTTGGTAAATGACACACAATATATGCAAATAAAAATGATCGGTGGGAGGCAAGCTTCTAAAGTCTGCTCTTGTAAATATTGTTTCAAAAAGATGGACCCTCATTTTGTCTAGACTGTCAAACTTCTCTCTGCTATAGAGCCTTACAGTGCCAGACACTTCTTCATCTGCATGATATGGTGTCTCATCAAAGCAAATACAATGAAGTCGCTGCAGGAGGTAAAAACAAGTTTTAAAACTTGTTTATTGTCGTTTCTTAAATGATAACTACCTGTGCCACAGCCGATAAAAACGTGGGAACTAAACAGAAGGCTTGCTATGAAGATTCAAAAATGTTATATTCATAAATTAATTTGTTTAAAATATTAAGAGTTGGTATTTAGCTGTCATTCTTCTGAACCCATTCTTCTTGTAGGTCGGGGATTTTGATGACTAGTAAACGCAGGGGAGGATTATGTTTGTATCAGATACCTGAACAAATGCTCACTCGTAACACATTTCTGAAACAGCTTGATTGATGTGAGTGAAAATCCTCATGACTGCTTCCTTATGATTTATACAGTTCACATTTGGAAGAAATCTTAGAGTTTCTTTGTTAGTTTGCTCATGCCACCAAAGACAAGACAGAAACCAAAGAGAAGGTTGATGTGATCAAAAATCCAAGATTTGTAGATTATCCTTACTTTTGGCATTGGAGCAAAACACCTTCCAATAAAACAATTTGAAAGTCGTCAACCGGAACCTATTCACGTGTTGTAGAACTCCAGATATTTTACAGCGAGGTTATGTTTGCGTCATAGTGATCACCAACCACATGTATACGATTGGAACCTGCTAGTCTCTTTTTGGTTATTTTGTACAGGTACTAAAACTGTAAGTCCAATAATGGAAGCATTCAAATTTTGATATAGCTGGGCAAAAGCTATTGCATCAATGACATAAACTTTTGATAAGGATAATTTTTGTAAAGAATATTTCCAGATTAGGAATGTCATTGTGAAGTAGTATCAAAAAATCACTTTTCTCGTCCTTCTGCATAACAAATTCATTCACAAATTTTCATATTATTCAAAAGAGGGCATGCTCCCCCATTCATGTTTAAATGCTTCAAGCTTATACTTCTCGTCTATATTCTGTGCAAAATAGAGAACTTATAAGATTACTCTAATCTGCATGTATATGTTTGACATTTTTAGTTCGGGAGAATAATGACATTATCTTTATATTCTCAATCATTTAACTAGCTGTTTCTTTGACTTTTTGGGTGCTTTGCACTGAATCTAGCACAACTTGTGAATCTGCTCTTTATCCTGTAACAATATTCATTAAGTGTGAAATATTTCGTGAATCCAGTAGACTTATATGTGTATATGTACCAGTACTTAACAGCGTCTGAATGGTACAGTTTTCATTCTTTATTTGTTTTAGTTGAGGTATCTTGGTGACGTTCCTGTGAATCCTGATGTAAATGGATTATTTCTTTCACCTTTAAACATACCATTAAACAGGGCTGTTTTAACTCCCCAACAGTAAGCTTGTTCTAAGGCTAGATTACTCCATATCTTATCAAATCTACCTATAGCTCTGTCAATGGTGTAAGTTCCATTTTGAAATTGTATATTTACTTCTAGTACTGATCGGGGAAGATTTTTTCATTTCACTGAAATAGACTGGAAGGTGATTTGCACATCTGTAGTAGTCTGAAGCAGTAATGTAAGGCAGTATTTATTCAACAGCACTGAGACGTTCTTACTAGCTTCCAGCTCTTTCAACAGTAACATATCTATGAAAAATGGTCTCCAATTCTTTGTACATCTTCCAAAATGTACTTGTTGCTCTTATGCTAAAATCGTCAAAATCCTGCAGCATAAGGTTTATTGCTTCCAATGCTTACGGCATCTCTATACCTTCTCTTTGTCTTCTGCTTTGACTGTTTTTTTTTTTTAGCTAGTCAAGAATAGAGTTTATTTGAGTATCTCTGTCTTCTTTCAAAAATCAATTTTCAAATCCTTGCTAGAGAGCCTGAAATAGAAAATTATCAAACACGATGAAAGCCCAGTTCATCAAATAATAATCGTTACCTGGGATGACTTTGTTGATGGTACCTCTTAGAAACAACTGATCTTCAAACATAATATATTTATTCCAGAGTCCTCTGTCAGGTGGTCAGTACAATCCATAAAGTTCTCAATGGTGCGGAAACATCCAACTTTAAGTATAAGCTTTGGAAATAGATACTTTTTTTTTCTGGTAGCTAGAACAGTATCATATATTGCTTGTTTGCATATCACAATTATGTATTATTCTCCAATTTTGCTGACCAATGTTTGTCAGTAGAGAAGGACTTCCTCTACAACAGATGGATATGTGGGAAATTTTGGAAACACTGGACCATACGCATTTTTTGTTGCTTGTGGTTCAGTCTCTTGCAACAGGTCATTATAGGAACTCCAACTAGGTGTTTAAAACTCTTGTTCGCTGCTTTAAAACTATGTCTCTTTCATGCATGAAAGGTTCCATACCTCACTGTTGTCGGATTTTACTACAGTTTTACTGTAGTAGTACACTTATGATGGATTTAATAAAGGCTGAGACCTTCGGTGATCTTTCTGTGATACATTTGATTGCTGAAGTCTCAATGGTTTGGGTGCGTCTAAAGATCTTGCACGTCTTTTCAGAAGAGATATTGAAACCCTGCGATTCTGGCTGGCTGTATTCTTTGCATTGATAAAAGATGATAGTTGTAATTTTGTGAAAATCTAAATTTTCAATCGCACATTGTATGAATTTACCTGGTGCAATATTGGATAGGGCAAAGAACCTATTTATATCTATATCTTCTTCTTCCTTCACTTATTGTACTATTATGGTCATGTTCCTCTGAGCCACGTTGTAACCTGAAGAATTACCAAGTCTTTTTAACAATGTTACGGTCCTCTTACTTTGGGTATCCTTTAAGATGTAAAGTGAAAGACCAAGCTGTTTTGGTGTTGGCATTTTTGTCAAATGAACTGCAATATCCTGTGCTAGGTTGAAAAACTTTTCGTGGTCTGTTTCATTACGATTTTCACCACCTGAGTTATCAGGGTCGTGCATCATGGCAAATCAAGCGAAGTGGTTATCAGGCAGGTGGTAGTACTGCCTATGTATGGATGGCCCTGATTGTTCATTGAAATGGTGTTTTAAACATCTCCTCATTAGGTCATCAGAACATTATAATACAATACAGTGTTCACTTTTATAACAATATCTATGTTATGACTGGGTCACAAGTTCTGGGAATGTCTGTAAATATCATAGCAAAAAGTTTGAATTTCTTGTTCTCCTTTCTTATTACATGTATTATTAAGTATTATTAACTAGTTGTAATTTTAAAAAATCATAATTCTGGTGCATACGATGTTATTATTACCCCTTGAAGTTATCTTTCTTACAGAAATTCTATGTACCTTCAAAAAACTCAAGTACAGGGTGAAACAGGAATTACCAGTCACTAATAGACAAGTAAAGAAAAGACGTTTCAAACAAAATGTAAGGATGGCTAATATCAATCCTTCAAAACCAATGCAAACGAGATAGTAGGGATGGCATTTGTATCATCCCTACCCATTAACAGACAAAAATAGGATAAATTAAACTCAGTTGTGAATGAATAGTTATATATATCTTTGTTGCATTGTTTTTGAAGGATTGATATTAGCCATCCCTACATTTACTTTCTTTTTTAAAAAGTTTTTTCTTTACTTCTTTGTTTGTTGTTTTTAATGCAGTGTTTCAATAGATATAGGAAGGTTGTATTTATAACCAAGTTCTCAATACAATGTATAGACTATTAATAATCAGCTCTGATGTTCACTTACACTGGCTTCACAATCATCCATGCTAAGTGACTGCTTAATATATGTATCAGGCACATTTTGTAAAGAATTTTTTTGCCCTCCAGAGTTGACAAGAAAAGCTTTGAATCAAGAGGAGGTAATACCCTTTCTGCTAAGCCCTGCATGTTGGAGTTCTTTCATTGTCAAATTCTAAAGATCGGTTACATGTTTGCTATTTTTCTTAGCATTGAAGATTCAACATTCATTTCTTTTCAGCTTAGTACAATAAACTCAGAAAATAAATCAATTTCCTAGTATTAAAATACATTCACAAATACTGTATAATACAAGGGTATCATTGTATTAAAGTAAATACTGAAGTAGATCCTGATGGCGGTATCCCTAGGCTGCTGGCCTGCACTGACTTTAGTCAACAGTTTAGTTGTTACAGGGAATCTCCTGTACCACTGACCTGCAAGACCTTTACTAAACAATTCAATATGTAACTTAATATAGTTGGTTCTGATTGAGAGAAGCGAAGAGTGTCCTAGTTAAAAACAACAACAGTGAAGTGGATCGTAATAAGGGGTACCACAAAGCCTTTGGCTTGCACTGACATACAATTCATATAATTCTCTAGTATTACATGTTTACTTCATAATAATTCTGGTTAACTGAGTTCATGAAAAATAGAGAAACTGAACATAAATGCTCAATCACAATAAGCAACCTTCATTCAAACAAACACAATGAAAATGTACTTTAATTCCGAAGAAGGACAGTTACCTTTACTGAAGTTCAACCTAACTTACTCGGTCGACATCTTGTTTCAGACTGAATAAATTTCACATTAACTCAGTATCAGACTTATTCAGAGCAAATAGTGCTAACCACATGACTGGTCATTCGCAAAGAAACATAAGAGAGGTCATAACCTTAAGAGATCACCTGACTGTCAGTGAAAAAAAACAACATAATTGTTTAACTTCACATAATACAGGTGACCTTCCAGTTATGTTCTTCAGGGGAAATAAAAGGTGTTACTCGTGGTGAAAGACATAGAACAATTTCTGGCTAGAACAGGAGTAACTTTTAACGATCTTCTTGGCCAACATGCTTCGTGTAAACTCCAAATACTTGCACAAATAACAAATCTTGAAAAATTCTAATATTAATAAAAAAACACATGTATACCAAACATCTACAGTGAAGCTCGGTAGGTCCCGTACTTACCACCTAAAAAGTCAGTTGTCTGAGATGTTGTACCAAACCCGTACTTACCTTTGGTACAACATCTCAGACAACTGACTTTTTAGGTGGTAAGTACGGGATTGGGACAATATCTCAGACAACTGACTTTTTAGATGGTAAGTACGGGTTTGGTACAACATCTCAGACAACTGACTTTTTAGGTGGTAAGTACGGGTTTGGGACAACATCTCAGACAATTGACTTTTTAGGTGGTAAGTACGGGTTTGGGACAACATCTCAGACAACTGACTTTTTAGTTGGTAAGAAACGGGTTTGGGTACAACATCTCAGACAACTGACTTTTTAGGTGGTAAGTACGCGTTTGGCACAACATTTAAGACAACTGACTTTTTAGTTGGTAAGAAACGGGTTTGGGACAACATTTCAGACAACTGAGGTTTTAGGTGGTAAGTACGGGTTTGGGACAACATCTCAGACAACTGACTTTTTAGTTGGTAAGTACGGGTTTGGGACAACATTTCAGACAACTAACTTTTTAGTTGTATTTTTGAATTGCAGAACAATTTCATTTGCTTTCGACGCAGCTAAATAATATGCTCTTGTATTCTCAGAATGTTAAAAACGTAGTTGTGTGTATTCACTATTAAGTAGTGGCCGTTTTAAACAGTATTATTTTTCAAATTTCGCATTGTACTGGTATCCTTATTAAAATAGGGTAATTTATATCCAAACTTGTCATGAAAGTAAAAGAAACATTATATACAATATGTTCAAAATAAAAACAATTAATATATTAATTAATTAAGATAATACAATGAATAGATACATTATTATTGGCAAACATTACCTGAATTAGGAACAGAGTATAAACATAGCTATATTTTTGATTAATTATATGATACTCTAATAATATATAAACTAAATCAAAAGTTTATATATATCCTTATGTCAGTCTTGTTTGTTTGTTTATAATTAAGCACAAAGCTACACAATGGGCTATCTGTGCTCTGCCCAACACGGGTATCGAAACCCGGATTCTAGCGTAGTAAGTCCGCAGATATACCGCTGTGCCACTTGGGGCTTATGTAAATCTGTAATACTCTGTCTATCTCGTGATAAATTGTGATTTGCTGAATGGATTTTTTTCTTATTTTGGTAGCTGTCTGTAACTACACTGCTCTAAGTAATTAAAGAATTATCCGAATTTGTAATGCTATAGTTATGACTAAGCAAAACCACCACTATGACATAATATCATTCACTCCCCTCAGTTAATATCTATGCAAACCATGTATCTGACGATCAGTATGTGTTTTGAAATGCAAATGACTGATCATTGAGACTAGTCGTTTGTAAAAATGATATTGTTCCACGTCTTGTTGGTCCACTTAATGTCTTCGTGGTCCATTATAATTGAGTTGTTTTGTGCCTTGCTTAGATCAGAATCCATTTGGCACACAGACTAGCCTTGTGAAGTATAACCATTGGAACATTAAAATGGCTTACAATTATGGCTTCGAATATTCATCCTCAAAGCGTGTACCGTACGATTGCAGTGAAACAGAGTCGACAAATAGCAGTCTTCTAGTTGTCATGGATAATTATCTTCATTGTCTATAAGTGTCGAAACAAATCATTTTGTTTGTTTGAAAGCAATTCCAAATTTTGCAAACACTTGGAACCAATTTCCAACAACATTATTTGTGTTTCCTTTCTCCTTTAATTAATGTGTAAAAAATATCAAATTATTGTAATTTTCATCATTCTCAGTTTGGATGCAGTGAGGCACTAAAGTAAGTTACTCAACTTTCGCTAGTTTGTAATGTAGCTAGAGAGACAGTTGATTTTCTTGTTTGTGAACCGTTAATAGCTAGGGTGCAAGACCCTTTGGACGGGATACTCACAAACACCGACAGATCGTAGGGCCAGGAGCAAATGTGGCTTTGTGAATATTATTTTTATTCACGTACAAGGCCGGACATGCCCTGGTGGCTTCAGATTTTAGATCTTGGCAAACGTTTCTTTTTGCTTTAGATAATGGGCCCGGCATGGCCAGGTGGTTAAGGCGCTCGACTCGCAATCTGAGGGTCGCGGGTTCGAATCCCCGTCACACCAAACATGCTCGCCCTTTCAGCCGTGGGGACGTTATACTGTGACGGTCAATCCCACTATTCGTTGGTAAAAGAGTAGCCCAAGAGTTGGCGGTGGGTGGTGATGACTAGCTGCCTTCCCTCTAGTCTTACACTGCTAAATTAGGGGCGCCTAGCGCAGATAGCCCTCGTGTAGCTTTGCGCGAAATTCAAAACAAACAAACAAAAAAGCTTTAGATTATATACTAAATTTTGCACAGTGTAGTTAATTTAACTTTCAACTTTTGTGTTCAAGTTAATAATGACTATTAGTGAAGTAGTTTAACATAGAGCTTGACTTCTGAGGAAGACAAAGTTTCATCAAACTAAGTTTAAACGTTGGGTTATTATAGGGTAGTTTTCTACCTGATGAAGACAGACCAATGTTCTGTTGAAACATGTCGTATGTTCCGCCATCAATAAATTTTTTACTTATGTTTATAAATCGTTGTTTGCTTACCTATTATTATATTAGTATAATGTGCTTCCTTACTCAAATTCTGCAGAATGTGTATGATGAGCAATTAGCAACCTGCTAAAGCATCCATAGCAATCAGTGAAGACAGAAAATATACTTAAAAAGGGTAACATTACACCTAGTGTTTCACTGTAATACACTCCCACCACACAAATATATTGATTTGTATATATATATATATATATATATATATATATATA